>NW_005201104.1:7372-9277 GCF_000372725.1 Emiliania huxleyi CCMP1516 | reverse complement strand
GTAGAAGAGAGATAGGGTTCTCGGTCTGTCGCGTGAGGCGTGTCTGTCAGAGAAGTAACAGACATGAGACAACCCCGGTACGGTACTGTAGAAAACGGTATGTCCTATGTCGCACATGCCTTCCGCCCAACCAACATTTGTTCGAGATCACACAGTCGGGTATCGCAGTGCCGACTCGGCAGCACACGGCAGCCACACCCGAAAGCGAGAAGAGAACGGCCGACAAGGCACAAGCGACATCCGGCTCATCGGTCCGAGTTTCCGATGTCCGTTCTCGGGTAAGCGGTAAGGTAAGGTGAACTTCTCCACACACACGAGGTGGTGGGGCAAGGGGGGGCAACCCTCGCGTCTCCACGTCTAACGACAGTAGCCCCACGGCATTCAAGGTGCAAGGCCCGGTGCGCGTGGCGTTGGTCCGTTCACCGTTGCTAGAGCTGTCAAACGTTAACTTTGGGCCTAACAGTTGCACTATTGTTGGCTGAAATCCTTAACGTTGTTCAAGTGTTCATCCCAGCCCATGCTGTTACTGTTTGTTACTGTGTTGTTACTGTTGTTCAGCGGCCAGCAAGCAGAAAACGGCAAAAAACCCGGGTAAAACCCGAGAATACCCGGGATTTTCCAGGTATTTTCGGGTATTACCCGCACTGGACACTAGAGATCGTCGTGGGTCACTCGGTGCCAGGCCTTCCTTATTGTTGTTCAGCCGGCCTAACGTTAGCCACTGTTGTTGGGGAGCCCAACTGTTGTTCTGTTGTTACTGTTAACACTAGCAACACTGTTCAGCGCTGGCGGCGGTGAAGCCTCTCAGAGTGGGCGCTGGCTGGCCGAGGGCGTCGGGCGGGTGTGGGGCGGCACTCGGGCCGCCGGGACGGACCGTGGTGGCCCGTGTGGCGTTCGTGAGGGACTGTTTGGGCGCCCCAGCAGCCTCCCCGCCTGCGTGACCAGGGCCGGTTTGGCAGCGGTTTGGGCTGTGTGTGGGCTGGTGCGGTATAGGGGATATAGTGCTTGTTTATGGTCCCACTCACCACTCCCGGCCGACGGGGCCTCGCGGGGCGTTATCGTTTGTGCAGTAACAGGCCTCTGCCATCGCCCAGAGTCCCAAACCATGTGATCATCCGCGCCGCCGCGCCCGCGTCCGACGGTTCTGCCAGATGCGACGTCGTCGGGGAGGGCGTCGTCGCGGGCGCCAACGTCGTCATGCGCGAGCCCCTACGGCTGTCCAAGGGCACGTCTGGGTGACCAGGGGCGGGGGTTGAGCCGTGAGTGCTCCGCCGTGGCGAGCTTCTGGGTCCATGGGACCGCTGCCGGACCCATCCGAGAGCCTCTCCGGACACGTTCGCTCGACGGCCTAGTTGGCGGCCGATGTTCGACGACCAAAGCTCCGGACGCCGCGGCCAAAGGTCCTCCCACGGCCCCAGGACTCGTGGTGAGTGTGGGGTGTGCCTCACGAGGCGGAGAGGCCGCGTGAACGCCCGTAGAAGCTCGCGAAGTGCGGATTTGGAGCGCCGCGCCGGACCTCCGGCGGGGCCCGCCGGGGCGCCGTATGGGCCTCGGGGTGCCCGAGAAGCTTAGATGTGCGAGTTTTTTTGCTTGTGTCTATCGGTTCATGTCATGGACCGGCCCTGGGAAGCCTTTGACCGCGCGCGGAGGGTGTTACGGGGCCGTGCTTACGTTTAGCGGGTTGGATTTCCATCGGCCGTCGTTTGGCTTTTGCCCAGTGGGGCGCAGTGGGGGGGGGGGGGGGGTATCGGCCTGTAATCCTCCGTGGACCCCGGCCCCCCAGAAGTCCTCATGATAAAAAATTATGTGTGGCCCCCAAAAGGCTGCCCATTTGTGGGGGAATTGGCTAATAGGGGAGGGCTCCCCCCCCCCAAATTTTTAGCAGGGGTCCCCCGGGGAAACCCC
>NW_005201104.1:0-4333 GCF_000372725.1 Emiliania huxleyi CCMP1516 | reverse complement strand
ACACTGAGTGGAAGGGGGAAAGGTGGATGGAGAGCCTTCGCCCTCCGCGTGGCGCGCACCCCTCGGTCGGCGAGTGGCCGCCGGACAAGCAGTGGCTGGAGATGGGGGAGCAGATGGTGAACATGCGCGGGCTGGACATGTTCACGATCGTGGGCGAGTTCAGCGCCTGCTTGATGCTCGGCATTCATCTGGGCGGAGAGGATGAAGAGACGCATCGGGTGTGGGCGGTCGTGCAGCGCAACTGCGGCGACTGGGGACCCAGGATCGTACGGAGCATCGTCAAGATGAAGATGGGTGACGCAGACGAGCGGCAGCTCGGCGATGCGGAGGCGTACCTGCTCACGCTATTCGACCGCTCGCAGCACGGGCCTCAGTACCTCCGACGCTTTGCAGAGGAGCTTCGGCCGGTTACGGATTTCATCCACTCGGAGCACCGCTGGGCGAGGAGGCGGCCGGTGCACCCGGCGGATACGCCCGTCTGCTGGGCCTGGTGCGTGCCACGCGGTCTCGGCTCCTCGCGCGCCAGCTGACCTCCCTCTCCCCACGCGCAGGGACGCGTGGATCATGAACAACAAGTTCGACAAGGTCTGGCTGGTCGCCATGGCCCTCCACGGCGTGTGCGGTCTCCTTGAGCACTACAAGCTGAAGACGCTCCAGGCAGAGCCGAAGACGTGCCTCCCTTTTGGCGGCGGCGCTGACTGCGCCGTCGACTTTGCGAATCCGGAGAGCGCGTGCAGAGAGTGGGTCTGCCTGCGGCCATGTGCGTCACTCCGGCCCGGCCCTCCGTGCGATCGCACCCGCCGATGCATGGAACCCCCCCCCCCCACACACACACACACCACCACCACCCTTGCCGCAGGCATGCATTGGGTCTGCCGGAACTGCGCCAACAGGTGGCAGCAGGAAAGGGGGGTGCTTCGCGTGTGCCCAAAGGGCAACTGCGCCGTCGAGTTTGCGACGGTACACCTTTCACGCCGGGCCCGCCCTCCGAGTTGAGCTCATTTTTAGTTCCGAAAAAATATGCGTTTCACAACGGGGTCCCCGGTCCGCCGCACATGTACATGTACATGTTGCACATGTGCATGTGTGCGCCGCCTCTCAGCGCCGTGTTGTCAGCTGCAGAGGCCGGGCATGACACATGTTGTTGTTGACTATTCATTCATAGACGATAGAGAGCCCCTCTCTCTCTCAGCAATCTCGGGCGTGGACGGTGGCGGTCGGTGCGACGCTCGACACACATTGAGGTCTCGACAGAAGGGAGATGCCAGAGCGTCTGCGCGGCCGCCTCTCAGCGCCGCAGGCAGGCAGTAACTGATGCAGTACTATCACGCATGCTCGACGCGCTCCGTGCGGGCCAATCCCTCCCCCTTCTGCTGTGCCTCGAGGTGCCTCGCGAACGCCTTCACGGCGCCGCAACGGCACACTCAAAGTACCCCCCTTAGAGTTTGCGCCGGCACACGCGGATGCATCTCTCCGCACTGCCGCTGCCCCTCGTCGACAAAAGCTCCGCGCAACGTGTGCGCCGCGTCCGTGCCCCGCAGTCGCCCCGGGCCTCACGAAACTAAGTGCCTGCCCGCTGCCCAGAGAGGCATTTGCCGGCAGCCGCCGCCGCCGCCGCCGCCACGAGCGGGTCGACGGTGAGCGCCGTGTTGTGCGGCAGCTGGCAGGCGGGCGTGCCGTCCTTCCACGCCAGCTCCGCACAGAGCCAGCCGGGCGTGTCGGCGAGCTCGTCGCCGCCGCCCGTGCCGCTGTCCGGCTCGCGCAGCACGGCGCGCGAGCACGAAGTCACCGCGCAGCCGCTGCCGCCGGCGGCGTCGAAGAAGTCCTTGTTGGAGGCGTGGTTGGCGGTGAGCACGAAGAGGCTGATGCAGAACGGCCCGCGGCCCGCGGCGAGCCCGCGCTGAAGCGTGTGGAGGATCGCGCCGTACATTGCGTCGCGGCAGCCGCGGCTGCGCGCCGCCCACAGCAACGGGCCCCGCAGAGGCAGCGCCGGATTGACCCGCGAGTGCCGACCGCCGCTGGAGAAAGATACCTCCGCGTCCTCGTGCGCGAGCGTGCCGGCGCGCAGCGCGACGCGGCCGTCGTCGTCTGGCTCAAGCAACGGCAGCGCGCTGCTGCCGCGGGTGCTGGCGCGGTGGAGCGTGCCGTGAAAGATGGAGGTGTCCAGCAGCGCCCGCTCCGCCTCGTTGAGGCGCGCAATGAAGGCGCCGCACAGGCCGAGGGCGAGTGCGGTGAGCGTGGACGGCACTCCCCGGAGCGCGGCAACCTGCGGGTCGACGCGCCGTGCGGTGTTGTGGGGAACGACGCACGTGACGGCGCCGCCGACGTACTTGAGCTCGGCGCCAATCCAGCCGTCGCACTCGACGAGCCCGCCACCGCTGCTGCCCGCGCCGTCCGCGTCCGGCGCGCACAGCACGGCGCTTGAGGTCGAGCGCACCGCGCACTGCCCGGCACGCTCGAATCCCCGCGCCGCAGCGCTGTTCTGCGTGAGGATGTACAGCGCAACGAAGCAAGTGCTGCTCGACGGGTCGAAGCCGCGGTGGAGCAGCTCCTTGAGGGAATGCTGGAGTGAGCAGACGATGGGGTCGTTTGTAAGCTCGGCGCGGCTGGCGGCGCCCCGCACGAAGAAGGCCTCGTTGGAGGCGCCCCACAGGTGCGTCGGCTTGACGCCGCCGGGGTCATCGTGCGCCCTGGTCCAAGCGCGCAGCGCGAGGCGGCCGTCGGGCTCGAGCTCGAGCAGCTCGAGCGTGCCAAAGCCGCCGCGGCTGGCCGCGCGGTCGGTTGCGTGGAAGATGGCTCGAGGCAGCAGCTTCCGCTCCGCCTCCGGGAGGGCAGCGACGAGCGCGTTGCGCATTGCGATGGCGACGTTGAGCAGCTCCTCAGGAGAGATGACGCCGTACCTCCGCGCGCTCGCTGCCGCCAGAGAGGCCGCCGCCGGGGCGGGGTCCGCCACGGGCGCGGCCTCCGCAGGGCGCTGCTCCCCCTGTGTGCAGTGTGGACTTATGTCACGCAGCTTTAGCCTCTATCTATGATTAGTAGACCGGTCTCGGGTTTGGATGGTAGCGGGGGGCCCCGCCGGAGGCTGGTTACTGATCTTCCATACTGCGATTTTCAGAAGACGTATTGGCGTGTCCGGTGCTGGGGAAGCGCCGCTGCCCCCGGCCGTCGCTCCGCCGCTGGCGCGTCAGCCGACGCCGCCGCCGAGGACACCGCTACCCTCCACGAGGCTGTAAGCACTCTTCCGCCTCGACCGGTGGGTGTGTGGTGCAGTATCTCGAGCGCAGTATGGAGAGTTGAAAGGAAAGGAGTAACGTTCTCCGGCGCGTCATGTACAGGGGCGAGGGTTGCCTAACGTTAGGAGCTGAACAGTGTTGCTAGTGTTAACAGTAACAACAGAACAACAGTGGGGCTCCCCAACAACAGTAGGCAGTAGCTAACGTTAGGCCGACTGAACAACAGTAAGGAAGGGGCCTGGCAGTGACCCACGACGATCTCTAGTGTCCAGTGCGGGTAATACCCGATAATACCCCCGGAAACCCCCAAGTATTTTCGGGTATTACCCGGATTTTTTGCCAGTTTCTGCTTGCTGGCCGCTGAACAGCCGGCATCGTCGCTCCTGACGGCGCCATCCGTGTCTCCTGGCGGAGGCATCGCGTTTCGGAGCAGCGCCGACAGGCTGTCGCAAGGCGTGATAGCATGGCCGCAATCCACGCGCAATACGCCGAATTCCCATTAATTAAAACAAGTAAAAATCGCGGCCAAAGAGAAAGAAATGAACCCGTCTTAGGACTTAGCTCCCCGGCCCTGGATGTGAGGTTGCCGAAGACTGCACTCCAAGTGCTCCAAGTGCACCCGGCGCCTGCGGCGGGCCATGGGACCCCATCCCCCCCCGCATGGGTGCCCTCTAGGGCCCTCGCGCTGCCGCGCTCCCCCCAGAGCGCTCGCCGGTTTCAGGGCGTGCTTGCGATAATTCTTTTCCGCGTGGCAACACCGGCATCACAGCATCACAGGCGCCGCGTCGGCCAACACACAACTCAGCCAGCCACACCCCTTCTCGGCCTCCGCTCCACCGCCTCGGCCGCCACTCTCCCGCCTCCTCTCTCTCTCTCGCTCTGCGAGGCGACGCGCGCGCGCCTACGCCACGCGCAGGCCGCGCTCCTTTGTAGAGATGGCGGCGACGCAGAGCGAGCAGGAGGTGCAGGCCTACCTGGATACGCACAAGATCCAGACCATTGTGGAGGACGCGATCAACGCCTGCGTCAAGGCCAACGCCGAGGACCCGTGCGCGCACATGAGCGAGACGCTCGCCAGTAAGGCATCGCCCGAGAAGATC
>NW_005201105.1:5412-9010 GCF_000372725.1 Emiliania huxleyi CCMP1516 | reverse complement strand
GCTGATTGAGGCGGGCGCGCTCAGCGGCGGGGCGCACGAGTCGCAGCTGCTCGCCGCTCTGTGCGACGCCCGCGAGCTCGAGATGCTCCTTCTGTACGTCCGCCATTCGGCCGACCTCGACGCCGCCGGCTTGCTCGCGCTGCTACGCCTCGCGCTGCACGAGCGGAAGCGAGTCGCGGCGGCGCCGCCCCCAAGGCCGCCGCCCAAAATGGGCGAGAGTTGGGAGGCGAGGCCCCGCCTCGCAGACCCCATCTCCGTGGCCGCCACACGCCACCGACCGGCGGCCGCTGCCGCCCGCAGGCGCTGCTCGACCTCCTCGTCTGTGCGCCGCGCAACGACGTCTTCCTGCTGCAAGCGCTCCGCTGGTTGTCCCTCGAGGACGCGCTGGTTCTGCTCAGTCGGCTGCTCGAGCTCTTCTCGAGCTACGCCGGCGCGTGGCGGCTCGCCGGAGCGTGTGCGTCGGGACCCCCTCTCGATGACGACAGCAGCAGCGTGCGAGGTGGCGGCGGCGGCGGGTGCACGCCCATGCTCGGCCAACTCGTCGGCTGGACGAACGTGCTGCTGGACGCGCACGCCTCTCAGCTGCTGATGCACGCGCCGGCGCACGACGCGCTGCAACAGCTCGGCAAGCTTGCTCGGAGGCACGTGCAGCTCTGCTCGGCGATGAAAGGCCTGAAGGGCTACGTGGGCCAGGCGACGCTCAAGCAGTCCCGCCCGATCCGGCCAATCCCGGACTACTCGCTCGAGCTGCTGGAGATGTAGTGAGCTGTGCGGGGACACTGGCACACTGGTTGAGCAGTGGCCGGTGCAGTCTCTCCTCCGGGCGATATCGACGGTTTTTGTTGGTGGAAAGCAATTCGACACCGAGGTGTCGCGACCGATCTAGATCCCGAGCGCTCTCGCCACGGCTCTACACACATATCGCCTCCGGCTCGCCGCGGGGGCGCGCTACGTACACGTATCGCCACCGCAGTCCGCACCGCCGTAGAGGCATCAGCTTCGCAAAAAAGACCCGATGCGCGGCGGCCTGCGACGGCCCGGGATGAGCTCCCCACGATGCGACTAAGCGAGATCAATTGACCTACTGGACCTATAGTCCACCCCTATCATGTCTATACTGACTGCAGACGACCACATGCCACACAGCATCACGCACAAGCACAAGACCCGGGATCGCAAAAAAGACCCGCGGTGCTCACACACACCCACGCGCTCGTGCATGCCGAACCAGCTCTAAAAAAATACCACCGGGACCGCCTCGCCAAGGCGCACAATAGTCAGACTGACAGTGTTTTCCAGTTGTGGCATCCTCGGCAGCCAGAAATAAATGGCGACCGGCAGACGGTCACAGAGGGTACGGGGTTGAGAGCATTTTCCAGCGGCCCAGGATGACGCATCTGGAAAATGCTGTCAGTGTGACTATTGTGCGCCTTGGCAAAGCGGTTCCGAAGCTATTTTTTCCGAGCGGGGTGGGCTTGCTCGAGCGCGTGGGTGTGTGTGAGCACCGCGGGTCTTTTTTGACGCGCTCGGAAGCACGCCGCGGGCCTCTGCCGCGCGCCTCGAAAGCGTCGCCGCTCTCGACGCGCGGAAGAGCCGGTCCCATGCGTCGGTCCGAGCGTCACGCACCCCCGTGCTCGGTCGCAGGCACCTACTCGACGGTCGACGAGCTCGCCGGCATGTCGACCGCGCGATACGCCACTCCTGATCCCGATGACGACGGCTACGACGAGGACGTGCCCGCCGACCCCCCACCCCCTGCCGCCGACGACGATGCCGCGCCGGACGACGAGCCTGTGGTCGGCGACGCCGACGGCGGCGGCGGCGGCGGCAGCATGGGCAAGGCGCGGCGCTGGGCCAAGAACTTGCCCGACCCGTCGTGCTGCCCCGCGCTCCCGCTGCTTCTGCTCGCGCTCATCGGCACGGTCGCGTTTGCCTTCTCGCGTCCGCCCGCGGCGCTGCTGCAGTGTGGACCAGCCACTCCATTGACGCTGCTGCTGGCGCCTCGACCCGAGGCGCAGTCAAGGACAGGAGCAGCGGCGAGAGGCAGCGAAGAAGTGGCACGGACGCAGCGAGCGCGCAGAGGCAGAGCACGAGTAGTCGAGCAGGAGAGGCGGCCGCACGTGCGAGCACGAGCACTGGTGTGCGGGACCACGTTGGTCGCATGTCGAGCTCGGACCTGCGCTTCGGGCCTTCGGCTTGGACACAGTTTTGTAGAGAAACGCGAAAAACGGCCGGGTACCAAGCGTGTACCCCTTCAACCCCTGTCCCATTCGCCTCTCTTATATGCCAGGACAAGACGGGCGCGGAGCCCGCACTCGAAGGGGCTACTAGCCTCTCTCGACTGAGGCTTTTCTTTTGACTACGCCGCCCTCCCCCCCCCACCACACACACACGTACACGTAGAGCTAACAGCTAAGAGCCTGGCGTCGGTGCTAAGCTGTGGCTCACGCGACACTGCCCCCGGACGTGTGAGGCGCAAGCGGATGTTGAGGGCGATGTTTGCAACCTAACGGAGGCGAGTGTAGCGGTGCGCTGTGCCGGCGCCGGTGCTGATGTGACTACTCCAAGAGACCGTGTCGATTGAAGACTACTCATGACAGAGTGTGTGCGGGTGGACGTGGGCGAGAGGCGTGATGTGGGATGGCGCACCGGTCGCGGTGGTGCGGATGAGTGAGCCGCCGCGCAGCCGTGAGGTGCTCGATGAGTGAGCCGCCGGGACAGAGCCGCACCTGCGCAGGCAGCAAAGGTGGGCGGCGTGAGCGCGCGCGGTGCCGCGCTCCACGGTGTGCGAGAGTGCCGGGCCGGGCGTGCCCCCATCAGCGATGGAAGCTCAAAGCCGGCACAGAAGCTCCGACACGGGCGTCTGCTGGTTGCGCGTGTCGACGAGCGGGCCCGAGCGAGGCCGCAGAGGAGGAAGAACGTCGGTCGTGCGAGCGCTGAGGACAAACGGACGGCTGAGTGAGGGACGGCAGTCATACCGGCAATAGTCGGTGTGCGGCGGCGGTCGCTCGGGGGCGGAGGCCGGCGGCAGGGAGAGAATCGGGCGAGAGCACGGAGCACGCCTGCCGTCGAGTGAGAGCAGACATCTACAGAGAGCACGTGCGGCCGCGCCGGGCCACCGAGAGGCGCACCTGGCGCAACTCGAGCGTAAGTGACCGTGGCGGCAGCCGCTCAGCGCTCGAGGCGACCATCCGGCCGCCGGGCGTGCCTCTGGCGCCGACTCGGCGCCGTCGGCGACCCCGCGCGGGCCAGAGTCATGTCGAGCCGGGGCTGAGCCGGCGGTGGCGGACGCTTTGTATGCACGCCTCCGGGGGGCCTGCCCGGGTCGGAATCGGGCCTTTTCCGGGGGCCGCCCGCAGCGGCCGCGGAAGGCCACTGTTCTTTGCGTGAAGAAACACCCCGTCCCACTTAAGGCCCCGACTTGAAAGTTGGCCCCCCCCCCAGGCCCAACCCGGGTTTAAAAGGGAAGCCGGCAACCCGTTGAGTTTGCAGGGAAATTCCTGTAGGGATCCCGAACCCCCACCTCGCCCATCAAACAAGGGTCCCCCCACTCCTTCTCCCGGTCTATGAATGTGGAAACCCATCCCCCCCCACCCGT
>NW_005201105.1:0-2645 GCF_000372725.1 Emiliania huxleyi CCMP1516 | reverse complement strand
AGGATTAAAATAAAACTCCCTCGCACGACACTGGCGACTGGGCATTTAAGAAAACGTGTTGTCACCCACACTAGACACTTAACACACACAGTTTTGTTTTGTGACACTTACTGACCCGAACGGTTTCTCGGGGTTCGTGCACCCCCATCTGCCTGCGCAAGAGACGCGTCGGGCTCATTTTCATCGATTCGGCCCCACTACATTGGGAAAGATAAGCCTGGACACCACTGTGTGTGTGTGTGTGTGTGTGTGTGTGTGTGTGTGTGTGTGTGTGTGTGTGTGTGTGTGTGTGTGTGTGTGTGTGTGTGTGTGTGTGTGTGTGTGTGTGTGTGTGTGTGTGTGTGAACGGGTTTCGTTGGGCGCGCCCGGGGGCCCTCAAGGGGGAGGCGCAGCTCAACATTCTTTCTAGTGTGCGCCAGTCCCGTGCCTTGTGTGTTGTCAAAGACCCACCAAAAATTCTACTCGAGTACTCGAGTAGACACAAAGAGAGAGAATTTCTCTCTCTACACAAATAAATAGAGCAGGCATCTCCAGGAGAGATAGATGGGCGACGCACGAATCACACAGGTGGACCATAGGGCAGGCGCGGGCCTCCTACTAGCTTATTTTTTCTTTATATTTGTGTATATGTCTGCGCGCCGCCGCTCGCACCGCCTCGCCGCCGCCTCCACCCCCTCGCCCTCGCCAAGCACGCCGCCGCCCGCCCGCCTCCTCGACCTCCCCACGGACCTCCTCCGGCGCGCCCTCTCTCGCTGCGACAGCCCCCTCGCGGGTTGTTTGACTGGCTGGCCGGCGTGTTTTTCTGGCGAGTACAGACCACGCCTCTCTTTTTCACAGGGGGGATCCGTCTGGGCATGCTCGACACGCCTTTTCGCTGCGCATGCTCGAGCCCCTGGCGAGGGCTTGTGCTGTGAATAGCAGGCGTGGTCTGTACTCGCCAGCGTGTTTTTCTTGAATTCTTAGAAGAAGAAAGAAGAAAGTTTGCAGCGGAAAGTTTGGGGTCGTGGGCGCCAGGGAGGGCGGAAAGGGAAGGTTAGGTGGGTTACGACTAACTACTTACTGACTGTGGCCTGGCTGACTGCGTGCGTGTGTGTGTGTGTGTGTGTGTGTGTGTGTGTGTGTGTGTGTGTGTGTGTGTGTGTGTGTGTGTACGGCCGGAAGCGTTGAGGGCGTATGGCAAGGTAATGGCGGCGTGTCGATCGCATCTGACGCGAGGGTGGGAGCGCGGGAGGACTGACTGGCTGAATTGTCTGTTGGGGAGAGAGAGATTTTTATTAACCAAAAGAAATCACGACTCTCTTCTGTTGGTGCCGATCTGTCTGCTGCTTGCTGATCCATCCTTCCGCCTCCCTCCCTCCCTCCCCCTCCCTCCGTCTCCTCCTCCGTCTCCTCCTCCGTCTCTTCGCAAACAAATCGCCGTAAAAACAAAATAATATCTCGGCCCACCTACATCACCAGGCTGCGTATACGGTAATTCGATCTGTGCGCAACCAAAACCGCCGTTTCGAGCAAGTAACAACATTGCCTGGGCTGACGTCGAACTGGCGCACAACAACTACACCACCGCCCCCCCGATGGGTCATGTCCTCCGTTCCGGCCGCCCTCGTCATCGCCGCCTGGAATAGCGCGGGGACGAGTACGGGCCAACAGCGATCGCCCTCGCGACGGCCTCCCCTCGGGGAGGAGCTATGGAGGCCGCCGCCGGTGAGCACACCCGGCGAGGCGGCAGCAGCAGCAGCGGCAGCGCCCACAGGTGCAGCAGCCTCCTCCACGGGGACACAGCGGAGACGGTCACTCCAGCAGCCAATGGCAGGCTCGGAGCTTCTTCACTCGCGCACTACCCGGGTAGCGTATACGCTACTTTCGTTACCCACATTCTAAATAAATAAATAAATATAACGTGCACGCCAAACGAGGGGTGGGAGAACGCCAAGAATTCTTCTTTTCGGCTCGGCCGACATATCGGCGTCGGGCGGAGACATCAACACACACTTGCGACATAAAATGCTCTCGAGGACGGTGAGCGAATTCCTCCCTCCAGCGCGAAGTCTTTCCCCCTGCCCTCACCCCGACCCCCCCCCTCCCTCGACAAATCACATGTGACAAATACAGATTCGCCGCGCCGCCAAGCCGGCCACGACGACGCGCTCGTTCGAGCGGTACCTCAACCTGCACGAGGTTCGCCGCACGACCGTCTGCCGGTGCCATCAGTCGCCCTCCCGCACCGGCTGAGCCCGGTCTCCGCCCGCGACGCAGTACCAGAGCTCGGCGCTGATGAAGGAGAATGGCATCAATGTGCCTGTCGGCATAGCAGCCCACTCTGCAAAAGAGGTGCGTGACCGCGTGTGCTGAGCGTGAATTCGGCGCGCTTGAGGCGTCGCCCGGCCTCGCAGGCGATCGCGGCAGCGGAGGAGATTGGCGACGCGGAAGTCGTGATCAAGTCGCAGATCCTCGCCGGCACAAGACACACAGCCGCCTGCCCCTCCCCACACTCGCTCTCCTGCCCGCATGGCAGCCCCCTCCTCCCGTGTATCGCAGGTGGACGAGGGCTGGGAACGATCTGGAAGTCTGTATCTTCAGGGTACTCTTACCCCCCCCCTCCTGGCATGAACGCCAGCTGCTGCGCGCCTCCGTCCGCCACGTAT
>NW_005201106.1:6387-8848 GCF_000372725.1 Emiliania huxleyi CCMP1516 | reverse complement strand
AGCTTTGCCCGGGCGATTTGAAAGGCGAGGTCCGTGCTGGCGCCCGGCGCGAGGGTGACGCGGGTCCAGGCACGGAGGCTCCGCATCCCAGGCGCGGCAGTCTCGTTGGGTGGAACCACGCGGACCTGCACCGTCTCGCTCGCCTCCTGCTCCCCAGCGTTGGTGAGCGAGAAGTTTGCCCACGACGAGGAGAGTTGCAGGCCGGAGTAGGCAAATGGCACCGCCTCCGGTGGCGGATCGCCGTTGTTGCAGTTCAGAAAGGAGCGGGTCGGATCGCAACGGCACGGCCGCTCGGGGCCTCGCAGCCCAACGCGAAGCGGGGACGCCTCCGCTGGTGGACAGGTCCCCTCAAAGGCGATGGCAGCTCTGTGCGGGTGATCTCGCCAGCCTCTGCAGTCGACGATCTCGATTGCAGAGCCGTATCGCGAGAGGCCGTCAGCGACGCCGTTATTGTCGGGCAGCAGCATGAATGTGTCGTAACCCTCGGCGACCGCCCTCTCGCACCCTGGCGACTCGGGCTGCCTGACCCGGTCCGTCTTGGTCCGGAGTGACTTCCCCACGTTGATCCAGATGCCGGAGCCGGGTGCAAGGTAATACCAGACCTTGGGAAACGGCGACAAGTGAGACTGAGTCAGGGAGACAAGGAGTGTGTCGGCGTGGTTCGCTCTCGAGCTCTCCCCGCTCAGCAGCGCGCCTGACCCCGTGTGGCCGTGTCCTCGATCCGCTCGTTTGGCGGGTTGGTGCGGTTGAAGTGCGTCACCTCGGCCCAGGTGCCGTCGGCGGGCGGCTCGCAGTGGCCATTGCCCGCCACAAAGATAGCTGCGCCGCCCGCGCCTCCGCCGCCTCTGCTGCCCGCCTTGCGCCCGCCAGCTCGGCGCGCGCGCGGGTGGCCTCTCCCTCCCACCCAGCCGCGCGCGCGCTCGCCGCCTCGACCCGCCGCCGCGCCTCCGTCAGCTCCGACGACGCCAGCGAGGCGAGGCGCACCCGAGACTCGTCGCGCTCCCGCGCCGCCGCGGCCGCCTCGGAGCGCGCCTGGCTCACCGCCTGCGCTGCCTGCGCCTGCGCCTCATTAGTGCGGCTCGACCTCTTTGAGTCACTGCCTTCCCGGCCCCGGTTTGGCTGTAGAGCCTCTACAACAAACTCTACAGCAAAATCGCGCTCTACACGCTCTATAGGCGACTCATATCCAGCCGGCGCCCGCGTCTGTTGCCTCGGCATCTCTTGCACTGTGCCCGCGCCTCGTTCTACGACGCCGCCGCTGCCTGCCGATCCCTTGCTCTCTCGGCTTCTCCCCGACTCGGCTTCTCCCCTCCCGGCGTACATGTCACTCCGCTCTCCTTTCGATTGTAAAAAGAAAGAAAGAAACAAAACAACCCAAGGGAGGCGGAGGGGAGGACGGCACGCCGCCACCACACAGGGATTCTCTCGTCGTTCTCTCTCTTGTGACTTGTCGCTTCTTCCTCTCTCTGTCGCGTCGCTCTCCTCTGCCTCGTTCCGCGACGGCGCCGCCGCCTGCCGCTCCCTTGCTCTCGCTTCTTCTCCTCTTCTTCTCTCGCCCTCGATTGTAAAAAGAAAGAAAGAATAAAGCCGTACAGACACGCCAAGGGAGGGATGGGAGGAACAAATTATGATAACAGTACGGGGAGGGCTCCCAGGGCTTTGAGGTTTTTGCAACCATGATGATAGAGGCAAGGCGTTCAGGGTAGTGAAGAAATAAGAAGAAGAGGACATCGTTCGACCTCGCGTGCGAGATGTGTGTCGCGACCCCTCGTCGCCGGACACCTCCCGACACGGTGTGAAGAACAACTCCTCTCTCGACCGCTCTACACTACGCCTCCGCTCTTCTCGCACACTGCGCAGCTCACGGCCCAGAGCCTAGTCCTCTTTTGCCGATTTCTGTAAGCGTCCATTTCTGAATAGGTTTGGAAACCACCGAGGGGTACGATTCCACATAATTCATCCGACGGAAACGAGGCGATGGCACCTGATTCGGGGCGCAGTGGGGGGGGGGGGGGGGGTGAAGATTTGGTTCTGAAAAAGGGGGGTCAATACCCAGGGGGATGGGGGAGGGTCACCCTTTGAGCCAGCGGGGGCTGTGGCGCCCACGGCGGCACCCTTGTACGAGGCTTTTAGGGGAGCGGCCGCCAGGGGGGGGGGCGGCGGCCAACCAAGCAAACCCCGCGCCCCCCACTTAAGGAAACCCGGGCGGCGGGAAAAAAGAAAAAGGCGGCGGCGGCAAAGCGCAAAAAGGGGGCGGCCGAAATGGGGGCCACCGCCGCGGCCGAATTAACCGCGGCCCCCGCACGGACGGGGAAAAAATTCACGGCGGGAAGGGGCGGGGCTTCATGGGCGCGGCGGGCCCCCCCTCATATGTCGGGCTTTCGCATTGGGAATTTAAATCCCCCTCGGGAACCTGGGTGGGCGGGAACGGCAGGGGTTATGTTCCGCGCACCGGGGGGGG
>NW_005201106.1:0-3784 GCF_000372725.1 Emiliania huxleyi CCMP1516 | reverse complement strand
TTTCCCCCCCCCCCCGGCCCTGGAAGCCCCCCCCCGGAACCGTTTTTGGGGCCCTTCCCCAAAGGGGGGGGGGGAAACGGCCTTTCCGGGGGGGTTGGGCCACCGGGCCTCCTTGTTCAAAAAGGGTGGGTTCCCTTTCTTCCCCGAGGAAGGAAGTCGTGCCGCGCTCCGCCGCGTCGCGACCTTGCATCTGCGGGCGGGTGCAGGCGTACTGCAAGTGCCCAAAGAAGGCGGGCGAGAAGAAGGCCAAGGCAGCCTCCCCCTTCGCGCCCCCCCCCCCCCCCACTCCTCCCTCTTCCACTGTCACCCGCCCCCCTCCCCGCGCCCCAGGCCGCCACACCAACCACCGGCGGGGCTCTCGTCCCAAAGACGGAGTCGCGCGTGCCGGCCGCCGCCGCGAAGGGGCAGTCGGCGGGCAAGGACAAGACCGCGCCACAGTACACGGCGGCGCCGCTCGAGACGATCCTCGTGGCGACCCTCAAGCCGTCCCGCTTCCTGCTGCCGCCGGCGGCACTGCCGTACCGCGACGAGCTCGGCAGGCTGAGCCTCGCGCTGCTGCGACACGGCGTCGCGCAGGCGCGGGAGTTCCGCCGAGACGGGGGGGGAGATCATGGGAGGTGGGCAGAGATCATGGGAGGTGGGCAGAGGTGCGCCAGACTGGATCGGGTGCCTGTACGGACCGCCGAGCCGCGCTCTGCCCGCGCAGGTGGAGGCGGGGGAGGTGGCCGCGCCGGAGGCGACGGTGGCGACGCTGCGCAAGTGGCTGAGGCACGCCGAGAAGGAGGTCGCCAAGGGAGGGCACGAGTGGACGCGCACCGAGGAGGGCGACGCGTGGGCCGGGCCCGGTGGCGAGGTGCGGGGTGTGCTCGTACACGCCGGCGGCGAGACGGACGAGGAGGGCGAGGAGGGCGAGGAGGGCGAGGAGGCGGAGGAAGAGGCGGCGGGCGCGGCGGCGGCTTCTGCGGAGGAGGCCGCCGCCGCCGCCGCCAAGACGCCAAGGGAGCCACTGCCGACCTTCTCGAGCGACGAGGCGGGCGAGGCGGCACGGCGGTGGGAGGCGGCGGTGGGGGCGGCAAAGGCGGCGCGGGCGGATGCGGATTCAGATGAGCAGGCGCAGGCAGCGGCGGCGAAACGGAAGGCGTGCGACGTGGCGCCGGCCGAGGGCAACGAGGAGCGGCCGGCGAAGCTTTCCCGCGAGGTTCTCGTGTGAGGGCGTGGCCAGGGCTTGTGCACGCTCGGGCGCACTGTCTGCAGGCAGGGTATTAGGCGCACCGCGCCTCGTGCTGAGCCACTTAAGGAGCGACGAGACTCGGTCGAGTCTTCTGACTCGCATTCGCACATCTCTAGCCGTAGAGTTGCGGGTGAGTGTGTAGTGCGCCCCATCACGAGTGAGAGAGAGAGAGAGAGAGAGCACGCGCGAAAGCCGTAAACAAGTTTGGCGAGGTGGGAAGAATCGCTCAGGATACTTTTACATTATTTTCTCTCTGCGTTGTTGAGCCAGGACTCAACATACTCGACTTGCAATCCCAAACTGTCACTCCCCTCTCTCCCGGCCGGGGTGGGGCGCGCGCGGGGGCGGCGGGTGTGCGGCGGGTGTGCGGGATGTCTGTGGGACCGAGAGAGCGATGTGCTTGTGTCTAACATCGAAGGCTAGCTCAATAAATAAAACGGACACCTCTACTCTAGGAGATGGGTCAAATAAAAGGAACAAGGGGACCGCCCGCCCCGCGCCCGAGTTGCTCCTAGTCCGGCGATCTTTGACTTTGTGTGTGTGCAGGGTTCTTTGTACTTTTACATTTTGTCAGTGCGAGCCAGTCCCGTGCCCAGTCCTGTGCCCAGTGTTGTGCGAGGGAGTTTTGTTGTAAAATCATAAAGATGAACGCACAATAAACTCTCCAGCGAGAACGAGAGGGCCCACACTCGACTGCTGTGTGACACAAAAAAAACTGTTCAAGTCTTAAAGGCAAAACACAACGCTCTGCGGTTGGTGCACCCCCCACACTGACACATTCCCCTCATCCCCTGCCACTGGCTGAGCACATCTACCTGCGAGCTAGCATCTCCGCATTTTCTCTTCCAGTCATCCGCCCGCGCCGCGCGCCATCTCTGGGCGTCTAGTGCAGCCACTGACAGAGCTATTCCGAAGGAGTGGTCGACGCCTCGCCTAGAGTTCGGGTGGACTTGCGCACTGCTTAGCCCTGAGGGGGGAGTGTGTGTGAGGTGGTGTAATGTCGTCCCGTTTCCGGCGGCAGGTCAGGGGATTAGCCGGGAGGATTCGGCAGCTCAGCCGGGGGCTGAGCGTCTGCAGGCAGCCTTCCGCTCGCGCCGAAATTCACAGCCCTCCCGGGCCGACGGGGTGCTCCTTGGATCGGGCCCCGCTCCCCGCTTTTCCTGTACCTGGACTGTCCGGGTCAGGAGGGTGAGAGTATTGGGTGGGCGAGGGCAGTACATCTGGCGGGTGGGGATTGAGGGACAGCAAGAGGGCTGATTGGGGGGTCAATGGGCGCGCGGGCGGCGCTTCGTGGTCCTGGGCGAGCAGGGGCAGTGGTTAGGAGTCTTGGGCCTGGAGAGATGAGGATTGTCGAGATGTCATGCGAGAGCGGTAGGTGGGCGAAGGTAGCGCAGCTGGAGAGTGGTGTCCGAGGGACAATGATGAGTTGTCAGTTGGGGCGCGAGACGCGCGGGACAGTGTCGGAGGCGGCCAGTGAGGTAGGGTTGGCTTTGAGCAGTGCAGCGAGTGTGGTCAAGCGTGGGAGCGGCGCGCCAGCACCGGATTTTTTTGCTGTGCGAGTCGAGTTCGTGGCCGGTGCGCGGGAACCTGGCTGAAAACCCGCGCATCCGGCCGGTTGTGCGACCGAGGTCGCCGATTGTACGACCGAGGTCGCAGAGCCTTGGCGACGCGACGCGCACGTCGCCAAGGAGTTCGTAAAATGTCCGAGGTTTTTACTGCTGTGTGACACAGTGCGGTGTGTGAGTCTCACTTACTGCACGCTCCGCGATTCATCTTTCATGTCAGGATGTCAGCGAATATTGTACACATTATAGCAGGGTGTGGGAGCTCACGTCCTTCACTTGCCGCATGCCCACGAGGCCTGGTTCATGCGCGCCCAAAGACGCCCTGTGCCATCTGCGCGGCGCCAATGTAACCCTGCGTCGACGCGTGCCCGACGCCCGTCCAGTCGTACTTGGACAGCTTGTCGTCAAGCCGCTGCGAGGCCTGGATGCCGGCCGGGTCCGTCTTGGCCTGATCGGCCGCAGTGCTGATGATGCCGCCCAAGTCGCCGTGCGCGACGTGTCCGAGCATCGCATCGCTGTACTCATCGCCGGTGACGGGGGCGCCGCCAGCGGCGCCCCGGCCGGGCTCGTCGTCGGCGAAGCCGGTGCGGCCGGGCGCGTCATCAGCAAAGCCGACCGGAGCCGCGCCGCCGGGCCGGCTGCCAGGGCGGCGTGGACCAGACCAGCCGGTGCCGCCACCGGGCCCGCTGTGGCCCGTGCCGGGAGGCCCGCCGGGGCCGCCCCATCCTGGGAAGGCCCCGTCTATCTGGCCCGCCTTATCTCTGACCGCGTATCTTTTGCAAGGTGGGGTCCGTTAGGTTGCGCATCCACATATTTCGGTCAAACCCTTCTCCGCTCGTGCCTCCTGCTTTTTCCCCTGGCCTCCACCATCCCCCATTATTATCTCCTCGCTTCCCCAATATATTGCTAGACGCTTTGCTCTCTCCTCCTTCACTTTCCCGCCATTACCTTTCCTTCCGAATTCCACCTCCTATCTATATTGACTATT
>NW_005201107.1:4624-7298 GCF_000372725.1 Emiliania huxleyi CCMP1516 | reverse complement strand
TCGGTAAAGGTACGGGCGAGGTATGGGCGCCTCGCCGGACACACGCTCGCCCCCTCCCGACGGCCCCGCCCGACATGCTACTCATGATTTACTCATGCAGCGTATGGCGTGTTCTGGAGAACACCGGCGCCGCGCGCTGGAGCAGCGACTCACATGTCGACGTCACAGAGCGGGTCGGCGGAGGGTCGGAGGTCGACGGGCGGGCCGAGCCCGAGGATGGCGCAGCCGAAGCGGCACCTGCGGCAGCGTCGGAGCTCGATGGGTCCGGCGAGGTGGAGGAAGGTGCAGCCGAGGGGGCGGAGACGTTGCCGTGCTTCAGCATGTAGCCCGCGATGATCGCCTCCTCTGTGGGCCGCAAGCACAGGTACTTCCAATGGTTATGCACCTTGACGATCTGCCGCAGGTGAGCTGCGGGAAGTTGACGGCCCTCGAGACTGTCAGCGGGGCCGGGTACTGCTTGATCACGTCCATGCCCATGGACTGGAGCGTCGCGTTCTGCGTGGAGGAGGACTTCTTGGGCGCCATGAGAGCTGTTGACTGTTGTTGCGTTCGCGCGACGGGGGGCGGTGCACACCTTAATCGCGCGCACCGCCGGTGTGAACGTCTCGAGAGTACCCCAGGTACCGGTGTGGACATGTGGAGGGTACCTCGGTATAAGGTGCGCTAAGGTATAGCACTCACTCACACACCTAGGTAGAGGGTGTGGGCGCTGCGCGCCTACCGACATGTCGGTACAAGGTGTACACCTGCACCTTCCGTAGCGTGGCTTGCCGGCGGTACCCAACGCTGCTCGAACGGCAGTTGTCGACCGCCGGCAGTTGACCGGCAAGATGAAGTCCACTGCGCTCGAAAAACATACCACCGGAAGCGCCTCGCCGAGGCGCACAAGAGTCCCCGTCAGCGCCACGCGCGAGAGCATGTGTCCAATGTGCAACGCGGCGGCGCGATGAGTCACGGGACGACCGACGGAAGCCGGACAAGCCACAAAACTCGCTCTCGCAGAGCAGGTTTTCACCGATTTGCTGTGGGCGTTGGCTGAAATAGTGCTCAAACCGACCAACGAAAACGGCACTAGTTAAGGGCAAAACCCGATTTGCTGTGGGGGGCGTTACAGTGCGAGGCGTGGCGATAGAAATCGGGGCGTCGGCATCCAGCAGCCGATTTCTGTTTCGGCGAGGGAAATCGGGCGAGCCAGCAGCCGATTTCTGTAAGCGATTTCTGCCAAAATTTTCTTCGGCGCTGCGCGCCGGTCACTATACGGCTCTCTAGTCTAGATACTAGTACACTAAAAGGTTGCCCTGAGATACGAATTCAATCCTCCCGCTTAACCCTCCGTGAACCCACTAAATTGCGTCTGTACCCACGCGGCAAACATTCATTTATTTCGTGTGTGCATGCTCGCTCGTTCGTGCACCGAACGAAATTCTGCTCTCCAACAAACCCGTCGAGAGGCCACGTCACGCCGGTGTCCCCTTTTTCTGCATCTTTGTGAGTGTGGCAGCCCACTTTGCCAGTCCCTAGAGGTGTCTTTGACATTTGACTTCGATGTCTGGTGGGGGACGATTTATGTCTGGTGGGGGACGCAGGTGCTCAAAGGTTGCGGGCGTGTCACCACTCGCGCCTTCGCTCTCGACACTGGGTTCTGGACATGCAACGACATGCCGAAAAGGGAGCGATCCGCGGCGCAGGCACGCGCTGAGGCCGTGTATAGACGCGCCAATCCGGATGATAGGGGCGATCGGGGCCGTGACCGCAGGGCCGAGAAGGTCGAGTACAGACGCAGACTCAAGAACGCGAGAGCGGAGGCCGCCGCCCTCGCGGTGCCTGACGCTGCTCCTGCCGTCCCGATTCCGTCTACCGTCCCGATTCCGTCTACCGTCCCTCGGCCACGGGCCCTCGGCCAGCACGGCAGGGGCCACCTGCTCGTCGCGAGGCAGCCGAGCTTGGCACTTCCGCCGCCCCTCGCCGCTCTTCCACCTACAATTGCTCCTCGCCTCGTCGCTCCGATCCCGCCTTTGGCGCCGACCGCGAGCCGGTACGGCGGCCTCGCCCTGCGCGACATCGCCTTTGGCAGCAGCCAGGGTCGCCTCGGCAAGGGCGGCCAAGGCACCGTTAGGCTTGGCCGCCACTACGGTGGTCGTCTCGCGGTGAAGCAGCCGCTGCGCGCGAGCAGCGCCTTCGCCTCCGAGTGTCAGATCGCGGCAGCACTACACCATGAGAACATCATCTATGTGATGGGCTTTGCATGCGCCCCGCGCGAGACGCCGTTCCTCGCTCTCGACTATGCCGACGCAGGGACTCTGGGAGATTTGTTGATCGGGGATCAGAGGGGCGAGAGCCGCTCCCTCGGCGTGCAGATTGCAAGAGCAATGTCGTACCTGCACACGCGATCTCCCCCCATCGTGCACCTTGACCTCAAGCCATCGAACGTGCTGCTGTCGGCGCGCTCTGAGGGGCTTGTCGCTAAGCTGTGTGACTTTGGGCAGGCGAGGCGACTAGCCGTTGGGGCGCAGCTCTCGCACTCAGGCACGCCGGGTTGGCGGGCGCCCGAGCAGGTGCGGGTGGCCCGCGACTTTGCAGTCGTGCCGCTTTCGCGTGGCACCGACGCCTGGTCGCTAGGGTGTGTCCTGGCTGCGCTCGAGGCGCCGTCGGGCGTCTGCGACCCGTACCACTT
>NW_005201107.1:0-3577 GCF_000372725.1 Emiliania huxleyi CCMP1516 | reverse complement strand
CGGACGTGCTTACCGGCGTCGCTAATTATGAACAAGTTACCATCCACGAAACACATTCCTCAGGAGGGGGGAGGTCTATGACCTACCTAGTTGTCCGGCATGCGAGGGCATGCTCGGCCGTTCGGAGTCCCCCCTTTCTTGTCACCATTCTCTCGGTTAGCGTCTGAACTTGACGGGTGGCTTCCGGGGCGATCCCTGCTTCCGCTGGCGTTGGCGCTGTCTCTGTGCCTTCGTCATCGGCTCCTCGTCCTCGTCATGCTGCTGGCTCGTCCCCTCTCCCTGACTCATCGAATCGCTACGTTCGTTCTCAAATCGCCCCCGCTTCCTCGGCGGCTGGGACGCCTCGTGCTCTGGCTGTTCCTCGTCTACGTCCATGACTGTAAATTCGTCGTCTGCCTGGCTGCCATCGTTCGGATGGCCCGTTTCGGGTGGCTCGCTCGGTCCTGGCTCTGCTGCGCGGTCGGGTGTCTCCTCGTCGTCGCTTCTTGCGCCCTCGTCGCTGTCGTCGTTGTCTTGGCCGGCGCGGGCTTGACTAGTTTCGGTCCCCCTGTGCCCGAGCCGAAGTTCGAATCGTATTCGATCCATGAACCGCTGCGCCGCGAGCTGGTTCCGCCGTTCTCTCCTCGCGCGCGCCCGTTGGCTGCCCTGGCCCTGCTCAGGCTCCCCTCGCTCGTTGTGAAGAGCTGGGGGGCGCCACCCAAGAACCTCACAATGCGGATCGGCAAAGGCGCGACGCGTCGATTGACGATCTATGCTTTTGACCCATCAGTCTCCCAACATGACATGTGCATGCACATGGACATGGACATGTCCATGTCCATGTGCATGTCCATGTGTGACATGAGTTCGTCAAAGAACTCACTTCACGGCGGTCCGCACGCACGTGAGCCCCGCGGCGGCGCGGCGGACGTCCCGCAACGCCTCTCCACACTCCTCGGGAGCACACACACGGACATGAAGCGCGCACGCGGCCCAATGGCCGTGCACGAGCAGCAGCGCGAGCGCCGCTAACCGCACCGACACTTTTGACCGCGTGCCGCACTTCCCGAACCCCTTCACACCCCACTGACTGTCGCGCAATGTGCCGGCTCGTGTGCGGCTTCTGCCACGCCCACTCGAAAGCGAGCGCATCGCTTTTCGAGGAGAAGCCGCGCACAACGAGCAGAATGCGCCACGGCCGTCCCGCGGCGGGCGCGCCACCTCCCGAGAGCTCGCCGTTGTGCTGGCGCAGTCGTCGGACGGGGTCGGCTAGGGGTCGGGGCTCGCGCCGACGTAAGTCCTCCGACCGCTCTCGTCTCGCAGGAAGTAGACGCGCCACGCCGAATCCTACTCCTCCTTTTCCTCCTCCTCAGCCTCGTCGTCGACGAGCGCGTTGCCGTCTTGCTTGTCCTCCTCGTCGCTGTCGCCGTCCTCCGCGTCGAGATCCACCTCGGTGACCGTCGCGCCGAGCGTGCGGAGGAAGTCGGCGAGGGTGCCAGTCGAGGCGGTTTGGGCGGCGATGGGAAGCACCCAGGCTGTCTTGATGATGCTCTTCGGGCCCTCCGGGCCGGGGAAGACGAGGTCCACGTAGTCGACCGTGGGGAACTTGGCCTTGACGTAGTCCTTGACGTCGTACGTGTTCTTGCCCAGAAACGCGGTGCGCCTTCTTTTGTACCAGGCTAAGATTGAGAGCAGCGCTGCTCTCAATCCTAGAAGTCGAAGGATTGTGAGCAGCACTCCTCGCAATCGTAGCATCTCTCTGCGATTGTGAGCCCTTACGCTCGCAATCCTACATCTTCTAGGACTAAGAGCAGCTCCGCTCACAATGTGACTGGTGACGCCCACGACTACTACCACCGCCCACCCCAGTCCTACGACTTCTAGGATTGCGAGCGGGTCCCCTCACAATGGGTGCGATCACTGTTTGGATTGTGAGGAGACCCGCCCGGCGCGCTCACTCACAAGCGCTCGTGGCTGGAGCGATTGGGAGCGCCCTCTGTGCGCCTGCTACCAGTCCTTGCTTGGATCTTTGGTACGATTGTGAGCGCAGCCGCTCATAGTCATACAAGATGTAGGATTGCGAGCGCTCCTGCTCGCAAGCGGAGGCATGTTGCTAGGATTGTGAGCAGTGCTGCTCACAACCCTAGAGTTTGCTCGGATTGTGAGCGCGCTGGTAGTAGTCGTGGGCGTCACCAGTCACATTGGGAGCGGAGCTGCTCATAGTCCTAGAAGATGTAGGATTGCGAGCGTAAGGGCTCACAATCGCAGAGAGATGCTACGATTGCGAGGAGTGCTGCTCACAATCCTTCGACTTCAGGATTTGAGAGCGAGCTGCTCTCAATCCTAGCCTGGTACGAAAGAAGGTTCACCCGCAGTGCGCGTCGCAACAGGGGGAGGCCCGCGCCCTGCCCCCGTGCCGCCGGGTGCAACCTGTCCTACGCGAGGGAGCTCCCTGGGACCCTGTCGTGTGGGTGAACCCTGCCCAGCCCCCCTCCGTGTCGCGTTGCGTTCCCCACTCTATCTACATACACTCTCCCGTTTAATTCGTTGCGCGCGCGTTGCCTTGCTTGTTTGTCCCTGATCGTCCTTCCAAGATCCTTGCTCTGCAAGATGGGGGCCCTCTCCCATCCCTCGTTTGGCGTGACCGTTATCTTTCTTTGCTAGAAAAGATGGGACCCCTTGTCGCGTGTGGCGTGTAGTCAGCTGCCCCCTCTCCCGCGTGCGCGATGCGCCCTTCCCCCTCACCCTTGCAAAATCCTGCAAAGGTGGGGACGTCTGTCCTCGTCCCAGCCCTAGCCTGGGATGCAGCATGTCCGTTTACTTTCTTTCTTACTCAGCAAAAGGTGGGGACGTGTCTGTCCTTCCCCCAGCCACAGCCCTATAGCTTGTGGGCGGCCGCGACTTTCCTTTCTCATTGAGAGACGCCGCAGCCGGCGGCGTAGGAGAGGAGCGCGGTCGCGGACTCGTTGAGGGAGGGTGTACTGGTTAAGAGATAGTAAAGAGGAATTGAGTGAGCTCACATAGCTCACTCAGTCAGAGCATTGTAGCGCTCCACAGCGCTCTACAACTACATCTCTACAGCTGCTACAAGTGCTCCACACTCTGAACATCCTCTGGACCCTCCCTCCTCGAACCTCCCTCAGGGGTTGGCGACGAAAATGTTGCCCTTCAGCGCGAGAAGGTATTGGCCACACTGGGAGACGGGTTCCACCGCTGGCCGACCGCACTGACTTGCACACATCCTCGCTGCCAATTTGCCAAATATGTCGACTTCGTGAACGGCGTGTAATCAAACTTGTCACGAGCCCGGCCCGACCAAGCCGCCGACGCGCTCACCTTCCGTGTGATCGATATATGCCACCTCTCCTGCCGCCCAACCCAACCGAGACCGGGCTCGCCGCGCAACCACCCGTCATCACAGAGACGCGACGTCATCTCGTGGCCTACTGGATCTCGCCGTCGCCCCCGCCAGCGCCGATGGCGTACAGAGCGACACACCTTCCTTCCTGGCTCGGCTCACGCCCGCCGCCGCCCATGCCGCCACCACCCGTGCCACCCGCGCCGCCCATGCCACCCGCGTCGCCCCTTCCGTCTTCGC
>NW_005201108.1:5335-7664 GCF_000372725.1 Emiliania huxleyi CCMP1516 | reverse complement strand
TGGTGAGGCGGGTTGATCGAGTATATCCGCACTCTTTTTGGATGCGAAGCGCTCTCTCTCTTGTTGTTAGACACAATGTTCCTGTTGGATTTTTTTAGATTGCGCGCCAAATTGCGGAATACACACAACTCTCTTTGTGTTTTTATTTTTGAGTGCTCTGTCTCGACTCTCGCATATATCCGTTCGTGGGAGCTGGGAGGATGCGGGCTGCCAGTCCCGTGCCCAGGGTCGCGCCAAAAATTCTTTTTGGCACGACACTGGGCACGGCCACGGGACTGGCGCGTGGTTCTAAAATTCTTTTTGGTGGTGCACCTGTGTTAGTGCCAGTGCGCGCCAGTATAAATAAAATAAATACAACGGACACGCCAAACGAGGGGTGGGAGAAGGACAGGGTCCCCACCTGCACAAGCAGGATCTTGTAGGACGATCAGGGACACAGGGGAACGGGAGCGGGGAGCGCATCGCGACACGGAGGGGGGCTGGGCAGGGGGTTCACCCTCACGACAGGAATCCCATCTCTCGTATAGGACAGGTTGCACCCGGCGGCACGGGGGCAAGCGCGGGCCTCCTACTGGTTGCGCTCTCCTAGTTCTCCTGCTCCTGACAAGGGACAGCGACAGGCTCGCAGCACGGTGGACTCCCTATCCACTGGCGATCTCTCTCGACTAGCGACCTTCCTCCGACGTCTCACCGGCAGTCTCTTCTACCACAGGCAGACTGACACGTGGGTGGCAGTGGCGGTGATAGGAGTCTCCCACTCTGTGGGCCTCGCTAGAAGTGCGACCCCTGCGCGTGTCCTCGCCCTTGAGGAAGGGGAAGGGGCTGTGTGTCTGTGCATGTGTACAACATGTGTGTGTGTGTGTGTGTGTGTGTGTGTGTGTGTGTGTGTGTGTGTGTGTGTGTGTGTGTGTGTGTGTGTGCTCGCTCGCTCGCTCGCTCGCTCGCTCGCTCCCTCGCTCGATCGCGCGCGCGCTGCGCGAGCCGCCCTGTCCCGCGCCCACGATCAACTCAAAATTCTTTTTTGGGTACCCGAGTCCGGCCGACTAGGGTGCCGACACCGCCATCGATCGCCGCCAACAACCGGCGTGGCCAAAGCGATCTCCGCCGCATGCAGCGTAGCCGAAGAGCACTCTTCACGGCCAGCCGGCTCCTGCCGTCCCGAGAGTCGCGGTGCCTTTGCTCTGTCGCCAGCCCGCGCGCCGCTTACGATGCGGCGGTGGCCGCCGGCGACCTGGTTGAGGCGTGCTCGCCGCGCTGCTCCCCGCTGCTCCCCGCCCGCTGCCGAAGCTCACCGCGTGCACATTGACCTCGCGTGCTCCAGGACGCTGCCCAGCTGAAAGCGATCGAGCGCCTGGACAGGCTGCACCGAGATATGCTCGCGTGGAAGTGCGCTCGCCAAGGCCACTCACTGCCACCGCCGTCGCGTCTGCGTCACCCACCCGCCTGCTCGCAGACCGCCGCCGCCGCCGCTGCCGCCTCCGCCGCCAAAGGAGAGCGAGTGGAAGGGTCCCACCGTCGACGCCTACGGCGAGCCGACCGGCGGCGGCAGCTTTTACACGGGGGTGAAGAACGAGTCCCCGGGGAGCGGCAAGGGCGGGCTGTGGTCGCGCCTGATGTCGATGGTGGGCGGCGGCGGCAGCAGCAACGACGGCGAGCCGGACCTAGCGAGCGGCGTTGCGGCGCCCAAAGGCATATACATGCACGGTAGCTCTGGGTGTGGAAAGTCGATTCTCATGGACCGCTTCCTCGCGCCGTCGATCCTCCCTCCCGAGGGGGCTTCGGAGGCGTGGGTGCGCCGCGTGCATCTGCACGAGTTTCTGATGGAGGCGCGCCGGCGAGCGCGCACGCTGCTCCGCGTGGCGTGGCGTGAGAGGTTGCCGTGCCCCGCTCCAGGTGCACCAGCGGGCCCACAAGCTACCTACCTACCTACCTACCTACCTACCTACCTACCTACCTGCTCCAGGTGCACCATCGGGCCCACAAGCTAACCCTAACCCTAACCCTAACCCTAACCCTAACCCTAACCGCTCCAGGTGCACCAGCGGGCCCACAAGCTAACCCTAACCCTAACCCTAACCCTAACCCTAACCCTAACCGCTCCAGGTGCACCAGCGGGCCCACAAGCTGCGTCAGCAGATGCCCGAACTGGGCGACCCCGTCCCGTACCTCGCCCACGAGCTGAACCTTCGGCGAAGCTTCACGGAACCTCCCTACAGGCGACCCCGTCCCGTACCTCGCCCACGAGCTGAACCTTCGGCGAAGCTTCACGGAACCTCCCTACAGGCGACCCCGTCCCGTACCTCGCCTACGAGCTCTCGTGCGAGACACA
>NW_005201108.1:0-3930 GCF_000372725.1 Emiliania huxleyi CCMP1516 | reverse complement strand
CATCATCAAGCCGTACTTCGGCTTCCTCCCTGGCGACCCGGCGCTCTGGTCTGCGCTGCACGACTACGCAGAGTTCTGGGGCGGGCTGCTCGTGGCCATCGGCCTTCTCACGCGGCCGGCCTCGCTGCTCCTCTTTGCCACGATGGCGTGCGCAGTTTACTTCCACCTCGCATCGACCGGACTCCAGGGCTTCCCGCTCGGCCATGTGGAGAACTACAGCTACAATTTCGAGGAGCCCGTGCTCTACGCGCTGATCTTTTGGCTCCTGTCCAAGACCGGAGCCGGCTCGATTTCCATCGACGAGAAGATTGCTCAGGCCTTTGACGCAGAATGAACCCGGCAAGAGGGTGGGCGAGAGCCGAACATGCGTACGCAGCCCCTTGGAGCGCGAAGCCTTCGTAGCCCTCCGCTCTACTGTGGAGCGCGCGAGGGGCTGGAGCGGTGGAGCGGACCAGAATCGCAGAGTGTCCACGCATGAAGGCACGCATGATTTGGGGTGATAAATAAAAATAAATAAGGCGGGTCAAACTCTGAGACGAGATGGGATTTAGGGACATGTGAGATGTGTCCCCGCCCTGCACGATCTTGGTGTGAGGGAAGCTTGGGGTGCACATGGCGTGACGCCTGCAACCCAAACGCGCAAGCAGGCGTCACGCCAAGCCAAAAGCAAAACGACGGGGCGGCCCAAACGCGGAACGCGAACGGCCAACGGGCCCGTTAGTAAAGGTAAAAAAGGACACTTCTGACGTCTACTAGGAGATGGATAAAAAGGAGCAAGTCCCCGCCCTGCGGTCTTTGCGTGCAGGGTCTTTGTGTGTATACCCACACAACATACAACATGTACATGTGTGAAGCTGTGCAGCTGCCGTGAGAACTACATGCATGTGGTACATGTACAGCAGCGACACACGGCACACGCTAGGGCACACGCGCCGCGCGTGCAGGTATTCGCTTTGTGTATGCGCGCGTCCGCCGAGAAACGAAACGGGCAGACGCCGCCAAAATCAGCCGATGGCGGGCCGGTCCATTCGCCCATTCTCCATCTCGGTCCCTTTCCTCCGGTCCTTGTCGAAGGTCTGGTCGCGAGCGTCGTCGGCAGCGTAGAAGTAGTCCTGGTGAGTCTTTGGCGTGATCTCGTCGATCGCCCACCCCTTTGCTCGCAAGGAAGCCGCTATGGCGTTGAGTCGGATCGCGTTGACGCCGAAGTCCGTCTGGCCCACGCGGGAGCTCGAGCGCACCTGGATGCCCTGCTCCCTCCCGCCCGCCATGGCGAACTCGACGTCGTCGATGTAGCCCTTCTTGAGCGCCTCGAACTGGACGTACAAATAGCTGTCCGTCTCCTTCACGACCGCGAATCCGCCGCCGTCGATGAAGCTCTGCCCGGGCTTGTACTCCTTGACCGCACTGGCCAGGGTCTTAAACGGGGCCGGGTCATCCGCCGGAGGCCTCCAGGGCGAGATGAGTGTGTCCACGCCCGTCAGGATGCGGTCCTCCAAGAGGCTGTCTCCGGTGGTGCTGAAACAGTTCGGCTTCCCGTCGCACCCGCGCAGCCCTGAAAACGTGACGGGGTCCGCATCTATGGATTGCTCGTTGATGGTGCGCTTCAGCACGCCGAGGTCCTTTGGCGGCGTGCCGCGGCGCTTGGCCTTGTCGACGTAGCTTGCGTACTCTGGGATCGCGTTGTCAAAGGCGCCGGCGCGGCGGATGGGCGACGAGGCGACGGCGGCGGCGGCGCCGCCGCCGATGACTGCACGGCGCGTGCTCCGCACGGCCTCGCACGAGACGACGAGGAGGAGGAGCAGGCGAACGATCATCGTGGAGGCTGAAGCGAAGGGCCCGGAACACACGAAAGCGGTCGGCGAGCTGACGCTCGACAACAACAAAGAAGGTGCGCCGTCCAACTGCGAGCTGCGAATAGGACCGCCGCAAGGCGTGGCCTGGGGCGGTTGAGCATCCCTACGGGGGAGCCTTGCGCTTTTTTTCAACCAGAAATCACGACTCTCACAGTGTCAGTGATTTGGGCTCGGCAGCTTGTCAGCCCTCAGCCGAAGCTGGGGCCGGTCCCGTAGCCGAGAGAGAGAGCCCGCGTCGATGAGTTCGACGCGGTCGGGGGGGGCTGCGGAGAGGCCAGCGAGGTGGCGATCGCTGTGCACTCACTGATTGCTCATGCATGGCCGGGGCCGCGATGTGTGAATTTGGAAATCGGGTCAGCACTTCCCTTGGGATGAGAGGAAGGTTAGTCTAACGCTTGAAGTAGGCAAAGTATACCGGGCGGTCGCCGTAGACACGGTTGAGGTAAAGGCCAGACATCTTGCCCCTGACGGGTGAGACAAGGGTGTTGATGCGCCTGAGAGCGGCACGAGTGAGGAGGCCGCGTGCTGCAGCTTGCATGCAGGTGGCCAAAGACACCACTGCCTGCTGTGCCGTCAGCTCTTCACGCCACTCCTGTCGCCGAGTCAGCACTTCGACTCGGCGCTCGCCTGCCACTTTCATGCCCTCCAGCTGCTCTGTCACCGCTGCAAGAGCAGTGTCAGCATGCACCTTCATGCCCTCCAACTGCTCTGTCACCGGCAAGAGCAGTGTCAGCATGCAAATTGTCGGGGAAACGTGCAGCAGCACCAGCGGTGCGCCGTCGCCGCCGGCCTCGCCGCCCCATCACAGATGGAACGTGAGCCGAGCGAGGCGATCGACGCCGCGGGAGGCCTTGGTAGTCGACGCAGCAGCCGCAGCGCGCGGGCGCAGCGGCCAGGGCGCGACAACGGACGCACGTCAAAACAGCGTAATCTCTCTCAGTGTATGTACTTTTTGCACGGTATTCGGATTTGGATAAATTTCAGTTTTGAGATTCGCCTCGCAGATTACCCGACGAACGATATTTTCCTGCTTAGCGCGATTTCCGTCAAACCAGTTTACCCAGTCTCCCACAATTCGTGTTTCAGCTTACCCGGTCGCTTAAATTTGTCATGTCAGATTACCCGGTCGGCCAAATTTCTCGTCCAGATTACCCGGCAACGATATTTTCCTGCTCAGCAGCAATTTCATCAAAAAACTGAGAACCAGTTTACCCAGTCTCCCAACAATTCACGTTTCAGCTTACCCGGCCGCTAACTTTTCTCATGTCAGATTACCCGGTCGGCCAAATTTCTCGTCCAGATTACCCGGCGGCTAACTTTTCTCTTTGAGATTACCCGGGCGCGCAAATTTCTCGTTTCAGCTTACCCGGACGCGAGCGTGCACCTCGTCCAGAGAGCGAGCACCTGCGGCACTTGCTTGGTCCTAAGGAGAGCTCCCACTCGGAATCCCCGGCCTCGTTTGCTTGAATGACGCAGTCGTGAATCCCAAACGGTTTCAGATTACCCGGCGCATCCCACTACCGGGTGATCTGGAAAAAGAAATTTCACCTGCCGGGGTAACCTGGAAACGACATTTCGCCGTGTTGGGTAATCTGGAAACGACATTTTGCCGCACCGGGTGATCTGAAACCGCTCACGCCGGGTGATCTGGAAAACGCCGGGTGATCTGCGAGGCGAAGCTCAAAACCGGGTGATCTGGAAAAAGAAATTTCGTGACCCGGGTAACCTGGAAACGACATTTCGCCGTGTTGGGTAATCTGGAAACGACATTTTGCCGTGTTGGGTGATCTGCGAGGCAAGAACTCGCAGACGCCGGGTGATCTGAAAAACGCCGGGTGATCTGCGAGGCGAATCTCAAAACCCGGGTAATCTGAAATTTATCCTTCGGATTTTTAGCAATACCATTGTTTGTTCGGAGTTTCGCTATTTGGTCGTGTGGGTGTGAATGCCGGTATTAGTCAACGGTACCGCGTCGGCGACGCGGGCGCCTTGCGGGCAGGGCCCTTAGCCACCCTCTATCTTGCGCGGTCAAAACTCGAAGCGTAAAAGAAAGAAAGAAATCGACCCCCGAAGGGAG
>NW_005201109.1:5565-7378 GCF_000372725.1 Emiliania huxleyi CCMP1516 | reverse complement strand
GCCACAAATGCGGTTGGGAAAGTAAGTGCGCCGCGAGTGCGAACCGTGCTTGTGAGTGTTAGAGTTGTTTGGTATTGCTAAAAATCTCTCTCTGCGAGGCGAGTCGCGAGACCTCTCAGGAATGACATCATTTGGGATGGAGGCCATGGACGCAGTGCAATCATGGTTCTCCCCCATCTGGAACCGCCTCTACCTTTAAACGCCAAGAGGTTCCTCTTTTCCGCGCCCCCCCCCATTCGCAGGAGTCGCTTCTGCCGTGTACCTGTGTAGACTTTAGTGCGCGCCAGTCCCGTGCCCAGTCAAGAGAGGGATACGAGAATTCTCTTTTTCGACTTCGGGTGTTAAAATTATCTTTTTCACCCTCGCCCGTAGTGTACCTGTGTCCTGTGTTAGTGTACCTGTGTTAGTGCCAGTGCGCGCCAGTCTTCCACCCGTGCCCAGTGAGCAGTGTCGTGCGAGGGAGTGTTGTAAAATTCCCGAACCATATAAATAAATATTGAGCAGACATCTCCTGGAGAGATAGGAAAGAAAGAAAGAAAACAGACAACCCAAGGGAGAGGGATGGGAGGACGGCACGCCGCCACCACACAGGGATTTTAAGGAGAGGAGTGTGGTGCTAGCCGTCGCCCACCCTATCCCTTGGTCGTCTGCCTCTTCCTATCTCCCTTCGCAATAAATAAATAAATACAACGGACATCCCAAGCTAGGGCTGGGTCGAGGACAGACACGTCCCCACCTTCGCAGTCCCTCACCGATGAGATATGGATTTCTCTTTTTCGGGACAGCTTTGAGCGGCCCCGTCCAATCTCTGCTGCTACTCTCCGACCCTCCCACTGCAAAGATATGCCCAACAACACAGAGAATTGGCGAGCAGCAGCATCAGGGCCGTCCGTTGCCGGCGTGCTGGGCTCTGCGCTCTCGCGCTTCATCGATGGAAAGCGCGAGACGGCGGACCACGGCCAGGTCTTCACCTGCCGCCTCCGCACAGCTGCCCTCCGGCCCTCGCATCCGATGCCCGCCTCTCGCATCCGATGCCCGCCTCTCGCCCGCCAGCTCTTCTGCATCGAGCGCAGCATCCAGTCGGCGCTCCGCATGCAGCGTCCTAGATGCGCAGTCCCCAGCCCGTGGCCCCAGCGCTTGACTGCCTCGGTAGGAGAGCACTCGAGCTCGCTGCTCCTCACGTTGGTCGCATCGAGTCTGCAGACGCAGCCCGCCCCTCTTTGACCACCCAGGTACATCATGGAGACGGGCGGACCGGTCGGGTCGTGTGGCTGCCATAACGGCAACAGCGCCGCTGTCTTCGCCTCGCCTCCCCACCCTCGCCTCCCCACTTCGCCTCTCTTCACGCCTCCTCCCCCTCGCCGCTCCCCCTCTGGTGGCGTGCCCATATCTTGCCCAATCACAGGCGCGACACGTCCCTGTGACTCATACAAGTAGGTCGCCTGCTGCCGCTCTCAGCCTGTACCCGGCCAGTACCCGGCCAGGACGCGTCCAGGACATGTCCGAGTCATGGTATCACTAGGCAAGCCTTGCTGCGTCGCCGCCGTCAAGGAGCTGACGGTCGCCGTCGCCGGTGCGTCAGCCTCCCCTCCCGCCGCTGCTGCCGCCCCTCGCTCCGACGCCCATCTCCTCCTACCCGCCGCCCTCCCTACCCGCCGCCCCCCTCGCCGCCGCCCTCCTTGCCGCCGCCGCCCTGCCCTCTCCTGTCTCAGACCCTCTCCCTCTCTGACCCTCTCCCCTGCCTCGCGCAGCGATCGTCGAGAACGGCGCCGCGTGGCGGTCGATCGACGACGCCGACGCCGTCTACCGTGTG
>NW_005201109.1:0-4450 GCF_000372725.1 Emiliania huxleyi CCMP1516 | reverse complement strand
AACAAGGATCAAGCCTCTTAGACTCTTATTCCTTGTCCTGGCTGTGCTCCAGAGAGACGTCCCGCTCCTCGACGGTGTTTGGCTCGAGTGCTTGCGCGGGATTGCGTATCGGGAGATCGGTGAGTCGGGGCATGGGAGGGTGGGAGGACTGTGTCGTAGTGCCAGTGGCAGTGCGCGCCATTCCCGGGAAAGAAAAAGAAACAGACAACATGTGGTATAGACGGCCGACGTGTGGAGAGCCGCGGCTCTGGTGTCTGGAACGAGGAACGACCACGATAATCCACGTCACACCACGCCACAGGGCCAGCTGGAGGGGGCCGCCCGCCCGGGGCTCCACACACACCAGGTGTTGCGGCCGCCCGTACCCTAACCGCCACCATACCCGCCCCCGCGCCCTCCGCCACCGCCTCCACCCCCGCCGCCCCCGGCGTGGCCGTCACCGTACGGACCCGCACGGAACCTGGGGAACCCGGAGCCGCCCCGCCCCGGGAGGCTGGAGTACCCGGGGGAGGGGGCTCTGGGGGCAGGGCTGATGCATTAACGTTAACACGCCTCAGGGGCAGCTCTGACTACAGATCGTGTCAACACTTGGCGCAAAGGTCGGTGTTAACACAGTTGAACGGCAGTCCCAAAACAAGCGTTAACACAGCCGTTAACACGGTGTTGACACACGCTCCGGGTAAAACCCGGGTATACCTGCAAAAAACCGGGTATACCCGAGAAATACTCTGGGTCCGCCTCAATGCCGCGCGCGCCCTACTCCCAGGGCCCCTGCGCCAACTGCGGCGGTACTGATCTGTCTGCTCAATACGCACACTGGACCATGTACTGCCCACGCGTGGAAGAAGGCGGCTGTGACGCAGCGCCGGCCTGCCTCCTGCCCAGGCGCAGGCGTCGGCGACACAGCTCCGGCTGTCGAGCTGACCCGCACTTCCTCTCAGACTCTCTGGGAACTGTGACAAAAGCTGACTGAGAGGATTGTCAGGAATCATCACACGAATCGCACGGTGTCTCACTTGACCAGATACACTTGCCCGACCGGTCCTGGACGCACTGCCCAATGGTGTCGCTCATTTCGATAGCCGCCGGCACCGGGTCAAAGACAAGGTGGAACCACAGTGCGTCTCGAGCGTATGCTCACCCGCTCTTTGAATCTATGTTTTAGCTCTGGCCTCACAACCACTAGCCATCCAGGACCGCAGGAGGTCATGGATTTTGACGGCAGTGCCCATGCGTGCAACCGCAACTTGGCCACTGCAGTGCACACCCTCACCCAACCTCTCTCTAGTACAGCAGACGACATCGAGACGTATCAACACCTCCCTAGGGGCGGTGTTAACACGTTTTAACACCTCTACGGCTGTGGTGTTAACCGTTAACGTGTGAACACCGTGTTAACGTTAATGCATCAGCCCTGTCTGGGGGAGGGGAGGTGCCGCAAGATGACAGCGGGTCCGCTGGCGAACCGGAAGTCCGAGACCGGAGGGCTCCAGGTGGGGCTTGGAGTCAGCTATCGGAGGAGGCGAGAGACGGAGCTGACTCGGCCTCTGCGAGTGGAGTCGGGGGCATACGGACAAACGGACTCACCAGGGGTAGACCCGTCGCGGCGGCGGCCGGACCATTGTGAACCACGACGAGGAGAGCCGCGACCACCCGAACTCGACGAGGAGTCGGCGGAAGGAGTGGGCGAGCCGAGTACAATAGAGAGGCCACGGATGCGGGCGCGATTTGTCGACCAGGGAGAGCTGGCCCGACCTCCGACCCGGGGAGGTGAGGCGACACGACCCCCAATGCCGCCGCCCTCGCCCGGGGAGTCGGGCACGGGATCGCCGGAGGCGGAGTCAAAACAGGATCAGGCAGAGAAGACGAGACGGCGGCGGGGCCGCGGCAGCGCCACCAATGTCCTCTCCCCGGACTTTCCCTAGGACTTTCCCGGCTACAAGAGCGGAAAGTCGGCTGCGGGGGCTCTTGGCGGCGGAGGAGGCGACGTCAATCTCTTCAACCCCACCTTCTCGAGCCACTGCGTTGCGCCTACCTTCCCGTCCCCAAAGCCCGGATCCCTGACCTACAACCTCACGCAAGGCGCCAGGACGTACTCCACGTCCGGCCCCCTTTCATTTACATGACTGGCTACGACGGAGGCACGTTTGGGTACTCGAACAAGGAGATCATCACACATGGAGTGGGGCATGCCGTGCCGCAATGGCCGTGTGGTCAACGACACAGACAAGCCGTGCTCGCCTTACAACTACAACACGGGCGAATGATCCGACTTCAATCATCAGGGTGCCGAAAAATGCCTTCAGTGGCCACAGCCCACACCTTCCGCCTCATCCTACGTGGAACGCCACGGTCCTGTGCTCGTTACCAGGATGGCATGTGCGCGCTCGGCGCGGGGGCTCGGATGCGTGTACACGCGTCTCGAGAACGCGTTGGCTCGCAAAGAGCGCTCAAACGGGAAATGCAACGGACGATAAATCGGTGCCATGACTGTATCCATGACGTGGGAAGCCACGAGAGTTCGGCGCGGGATCGGGAGCTTCCATCGCTTCCGGGTTCGCGTCAAACCAATCTGGTTAGGGAGCGGGGCTTGCCTATGGCGGGGGCGGGCGTGTGCACGGAGCTAAGTGCCTCACCGCCCTCGCGGGAGTGTACCTGTGTTAGTGCCAGTGCACGCCAGTCCCGAGCCCCGTGTTGTGCGAGGGAGCTTTGTCGTAAAATTCGGTTTACCACGGTCCTGTGCTCGTTACCAGGATCCGAGGATGGCATGTGCGCGCTGGCTCGGCGCGGGCTCGGATGCGTGTACACGCGTCTCGGCGCACTCCGGTTCACATAATGGAGAACGAGGCTTTTGTTGTCGTTTGTTTGGAAACGTGAAACGAGAGTGGCAGCCACCCGCCCAGCGCCCTCACGCTGGCCCTCAGAGCTCGGTCACGTGACACGTGTGCTGACTGCTGTGCCTGTGGCTTCAGACTTGTGAAGACGCCTTTTTGTCGGGCGCATCACACAAGCTAGCACAAGAAAGGCCCTGCTGGGCCTCGCCCCGCCCGGGTCGCCCGTAACCTAACTAAGCACAGTGCGCATATAGCTGCTGATCCCTCGGTTTCTTCTCCCAGGGTCCCCGCCCCCCCTTCTTGTTTTCTGTTCTCTGTTTTTCAAACAAAACGCCCGCCCGCCCGCCACCCCGACCGAGGCGGCTCGGCGCTCGGCGGCCCCCCCACTGACTGACCGAGAGATCAAAACACGACACGGCCCTATGGGCGACATCGGACATGTGCAGCCACTGACGGCACTCTCCTCGCGCAAGGACCACTCTTCTGACTCCCACTCCGATCATATGCCGCCAAGTTCTGACTAGGTTCACGGCCTGGCGAGGTACTCCCACGCCTCTCGGGGTTTTTGTCTGGCCGAGTCAACCCGAGATTGCTGGGGCGAGCCTCGGCGAGACTGCGTCAGCTGTTCCCACAGCAGGCTGGAAGTACCTCGCCAGTTCACGGCTCACGTGTATCGTAAGCCACACTCAACCCGTCCGAGCTGCGACGGGCACTCTGTCGGCGGGCAGCCGCACCGCCTCCCCCCTTCCGCCGTGCTCCTCATGACGCGAGCGGCGGCGGCACTCTGCCTGGCAATCTGCGCCGGGGCGGACGCGTATGAAAGGATAATCCCCACCGACCAGGCTCACGCCGACATTGTGGGGCAGACAAACTACCAAGGCGGCCAGTCTTGCCGCTCCCTGCCCACCGTCATCGGCACGGCTTCCGAGAAGGAGCTGAGCGAGGTGATGCGTCGCACACACTCGATCCGGGCAGTGGGCACCGGCGCCAATTGGAACATCAACAACATGGCCTGCGCCGCAGCGGGAGGCTTCAGCCTGGTCACCGCGGCGATGTGCGAGGTGGACGAGCTCACGGGCGCTCTGCCATTCTACCTGGCGCCCGCCGAGGGGACGGCGACTGCGACGGCGGCGACCCCGGACATCAAGGTCGACGAGGCCAAGGGCGTTGTGACGGTCAAGACCTGTGTCACCGTGCAGGCTCTCAACGAGTACCTCGCCGCGTACCGGACAGAGGCGTCGCCGACGGGCTACATGCTGCCGGAGCCAGGCACGATCTATGCGGGGCAGACGGTGGGCGGCGCCGTGGCCACCGCGACGCACGCGCACTCGCTCGTGGAAGGGAGCTGGTCCGCCAAGGTCCTGGAGGCGCGCCTCATGACGGCGGACGGCGAGGTCATCGAGGGGGTGTCGGAGGCGACCCGGCCGCTGCTGTGGCGCGCGCTCAAGACGTCGGGTGGGCGGCTGGGCGTGCTGCTCGACGTGACGGTGCGAATCGTCAAGCACCGCATGATCAAGGTGAGCTATGGCGACGAGCTGAGCGCAAGCGACTTCATTATCGACGTCAAGCAGACCGCGATGCACGTGGCGCAGGCGGTGGAGCTACGCACGGAGAAG
>NW_005201110.1:2640-6436 GCF_000372725.1 Emiliania huxleyi CCMP1516 | reverse complement strand
CTCTCTCGGAGAGCCGCGCAGCGGGCTGTGAGGTTGAGTTCAAAGAGCCGCAGGGTGTCGAGGTCAAATTTTGAACTTGCCCGAGACGGCCCGGAGACGGTCCCGCGTTGTTGCCCCGGTTCTGGCGTATCACACCTCGGCCGCGATGGGCCGGTTCCGCCGCGCAGTCGAGCAGCAGGATCTCTGGCACAAGTTTGTCGACAAACTGGTCGAGCAAAATTTCGGCGAAGAAGCGGCACCGGCGGTACGCCGGGACAAACCCGGACCGGACACATTGTGTAGAACCGCGGCGGCTCGCCGCCGCGGGCCCACAGGAGGGCTGGGCGACGCGGCACTGGACCGCGCCGCCAGCGGGGCGAGAGCCGCAGCCGACAACCAGCCGACATGGCAGTTGTGGTGGCGGGACCTCCAAAATCAAAGGTTGTGGCAACCGTTGCACATCGCTGTACGAGTACTCGAGCGTACCGTGGGGCTCCTGTCGTTAGACGTGGAGACGCGAGGGTTGCCCCCCCTTGCCCCACCACCTCGTGTGTGTTAGGTATATTGTTGGCAAATCAAGACACAGAGCTCACACAGAATCACAGCGGGAGGAAAGCGGCGAGTCGCAATTCCTGGGGTTCTTGTCAGGTGGTGTGGAGAAGTTTACCTTACCTTACCTCACCTTACCTTACCGAGCCATTGCTTGCCACGTGAAGGGCACCGTGGTCCACTCAGTGGGGAGCCACGCGTAGTGCCATCGGTGCACGTCGCGTAAGGGCCCAGCACATGCTTTATCCGACCGGCTTGAAGCCTGTTCCATCCAGTGCTCAAGTGCTCAAGTGATCACCCGAATACCACGTTCGGATCGCTCCTCATCGCAAACCCTGTCAGCAGTTCACCTTCGGGTTCGTTTTAGAGCTACACACCCGAAAAAGAATTCTTAAAACTCACAGAAAAAGAAATACAGCGGGAGAAGCATGTCGGCTCCTTCTCGGATGGAGGATGCTGAGGAGCAGCACGCCCGCCGGGCGTCGGATGGTGAGGCGCACCAAGGATCCACCGATGCTGAGCACCACGCCCGCCCGCTCGAGGTGCAAGAGGTTGTCGAGAAGCTCAACACGGTCCCCGCCTTCAAGGTTGTGGACGACGAGACCGGAGACATCGTGCCCACACCGGGCAAGGGCGGCGAGGCCTGCTTGTGCTGGTACGCCGACCCTCACGACGCCCGCGTCGCGCTGGCAATCGTGGCGGCGAGGGAGCCGGGCCGCCAGCTCAGCCTCGGGACGACGCCGCTCGGCACCGCGCTCGCGATGAGCGAGGGCTGGGGCACCGGGCTGCCTTCGATGCCGCTCCGGCTGCAGGCCTCGAGCGCGGTGCTGCGCTCCGTGCGGGACGTGCTCAGCCCGCTGCCGGAGCGGGCGGCCGCGGCGCTCAACGCTCGCACGAGCGCTTTCCCCGTCTTTTTGATGGAGGAGCTCCAGTCGCCTTCCGTCGCGCCCGTCTTTTTCCGGCGCGAGGACCTCGCCTCGTGCTGGCGCATCTCCGGCCGCGCACCCGAGGCGCTGCCCGACTCGCTCACGCTCTACGACCTGCGCGTGCTTGTGCTGAAGATGATGAGCACCGGCGCGGACTGGCGCAGCCTCATGTTTGTCGCGCCGGGGTCGTCGCTGCAGCAGATCGACGCCGCCTCGCAGCACGGCGCGGTCCGCGACCTGGAGCGGCAAGCCGCCGTGGCGAGGGGAGACGAGCCGCCGCCGCTCGAGGAGGCCGCCGCCATCGCCTAGCAGCTCCGGGGAGCGAGGTGGAGTCTGGGCCGGGACCCGTGCATTGCTGCTCCTCTCTCTGTGTTGGATTGCATGCTCCGGCCGGTGGCCATGACCCATGATTAATGACTAGATGACACGTCGCGCCATGCGCACAGTCGGCTAGCCAGTCCAGTGCGTACGAGTAAACCATATGGTGCCGTACTCGGACTGGGAGAATGGTGTCGGCGTGTCGCGGTCCTCGTCTCTGCACTCTGGCGACTCTGTGACGTGTGAGTCTGTGTGCCACACTCACGCGCCCCCGCTAGGGGGCCCACAGCGCGCCAAAATCCACTAGGGTGGGATTTCGCGCAATCGCTTGACTCTGAAAAGCTCGCATATACCTCCTGCGAGCGCTGTGGTCGCCGCAGACTGGCTCCGACTTTTGACGGCGGCATGGACGCATGGAGACGTGATGCCTCCATCATGCGCCCGTCGAGTCGAAATCGACATGCGAGTCGATCTTTGGCCCGCCAGAGGTACATTAGGCGTTTTGGGCGACAACAGCGCTGCGACCGCGAAGTGGCGGTGGACATGCTCCCCCATGTTGCCGACGCGGCGCCGGAGTGGCCGGCGCTGCTCTCGAGCCGCGACCACGAGCACGACGGAGCTACTCCGATGCTCCGGGCCGACCCGTCCTACCCGACGGCGGCACTCTTCCACGTCTCGCTCACGCTGAGAAAAATTCTGAAACGGCGTGCAGCAGAGTCACCGACGAGTCGGTCCGCGTGACTCCTTGTGTCCAACCCCTGGTCAACTCACCCTCCACACCCCCCGTAACATAAAGTCATCTAGACCGGACGCGGAACCATCCACATCATCACTGGCTCGCGGCAGTAAGGACAAATTCGCATCAGCTCAGAGCATGGCCCGCAAGCACACAAGTGCCCGCACGGAACCGCCGCATGCGACTTGACTCTCGCGAAACACACGATGCACGTGGTCTCTCCCCCCATCGTGGACTCGGGGGCAGCCGGCCGCCCCGTGTCGAGGCAGGCGTCGGCTAGTGAGACGGCAGCAATCGGCTCGGTGACTGGCAGATGCTGCTCCGCCGCCTCTCCCGCCTCTGGCCCGATCAAGCGCTCGATGGCGCCGACCCGCTCCTCGAGGCTGCCCTCGGTCGCCGCGCCAAGGCTCGCCTCCAGCCGCTCGACACGCCGCACCAAGTCCCCGCCGCCGCCGGTCGACTCGCTGCTCACCGCCTCCTCGCACCGCGACACCCGACGCGCCAGCGCCTCCTCCGCATCCACCTCTGACCGGCGCAGCGCCTCTGCCAGCTCCGCATCCTCGCGCAGCGCCGCCCGCTCTGCCGCACCCGCTAGCTCTGCCGCCTCCCGCTCCGCCCGCCTCGCCGCCTCCTGCTCAGCAGCCAGCTGCGCCGCCTTCTCCTCCTGTGCGCGAACCTCTGCCGCAGCCTTCGCCCTCCGCTCCTCCTCGAGCGCGAAAGCAGACGGCGCCTTCTTGGCCTTATTGTTCTTCGCCTTGGCCTCCTTCTTGGCCGCCGTTGCCTCCGCCGCCTTTGCGCGCCGCCTCGCCTTCTCCTCCTCCGCCCTCCTGTCCGCAGCCTCCTTCTCGCGCCGTGCCGCCTCTGCCTGAGCGGCTTTGCGCGCCGCCGCGGCCGCCCGCTGCTCCTCTCGCTGCGCCTCATCCGCCGCAAGCCTCTCCGCCTCCCTCGCCCGCAGCGTCTCCTCTGCTACCGCGCGCTCGGCGGCCAGCTTCGCCTCCGCCTCCGCCGCAATCGCTCGCCTCCGTTCCTCCAGCGCCGCAGCGTCCGCCGCCCGGCGCGCCTCGTCCGCCACTCAATCTGCCTCACGCTGTCCTGACGTCTGCTAGCGCTCTCTCGCCGCCGCCGCCGCCTCCCGATCGCGATGTTCGAGACCCCCCTTGAGCTCACGAGCCTTCTCAGTCGCCTTCACAGACGCCACCGCCTCCCACTAAGCTGCGCCCAGATCTTAGTGATGCACGCACGCACCCGGGGAGGACTGTATCGGCTAGACACTGGCATGCAATCTGCA
>NW_005201110.1:0-2469 GCF_000372725.1 Emiliania huxleyi CCMP1516 | reverse complement strand
GCAGTAGCTAGCACCTTGGACGCCTCCTCCTTGGCCCACTGCAGCGCGGACTTGCCGTCAGAAGAGCGAGCCTTTGTATCCGCGCCAGCCCGAAGCAGGGGGAGCACGACGGCGAGGTAGCCGCTGTAGGCGGCACGCATCAGGGCGGTGACGCCACCGACGCTGTCCTGCAGGCTGACCTCAGCGCCGTGCCGAATCAGCAGCTCGACCACCCGCTCGTGGCTTTCGTCGGCGGCGTTCATCAGCGCGGTGTAGCCGTTTCTGTTCTGCAGGTTGACCTCCGCGCCGTGCCGCAGCAGCAGGTCGACCATCCGCTCGTGGCCTTGGAAGGCGGCGAGCATCAGCGCGGAGTCGCCGTCGCTGCTCTGCAGGTTGACCTCCGCGCCGTGCCGTATCAGCATGTCGAACACCCGCTCGTGGCCGTAGTGGGCGGCGAACATCAGCGCGGTGAAGCCGTCGCTCTTCTGCAGGTTGATCTCCGCGCCGTGCCGCAGCAGCAACTCGACCACCCGCTCGTGGCCGTTGAGGGCGGCGGCCATCAGCGGGGTGCCGCCCTCGCTGCTCTGCAAGTTGATCTCCGCGCCGTGCCGAATCAACAGGTCGACCACCCGCGCATGGCCTTCCTGGGCGGCGAGCATTAGTGCGGTGTTGCCGATGCTGCTCTGCAGGTTGACCTCCGCGCCGTGCCGCAGCAGCAAGTCGACCACCCGCTCGTGGCCGTAGTGAGTGGCGCGCATCAGAGCGGTGCCGCCGTTGCTACTCGGCAGGTTGACCTCCGCGCCGTGCCGAATCAGTAGCTGGACCACCCGCTCGTGACCGTAGCGGGCGGCGAGCAGCAGCGCGGTGCCGCCTTTGCTGTCCTGCAGGTTGATCTCCGCGCCGTGCCGCAGCAACAACTCGACCACCCGCTCGTGGCCGCGCACGGCGGCGCCCATTAGCAGCGTGAGGCCGCTCAAGCCGCTTCTCTCGTACGTCGCATCGGCCAGCCCGCCACTATCGAGCCACGCCAGCACCGCCTCCTCCTCGCCTCGCTCAGCCGCTAGCACGGCCGCGTCGGAGCAGCTCAGGGAATCTGCACCACTGCTAAGCTTGCGTGCCCCAGGGGGGCTGCCAAGCACTCGAGCACTCACCATCATCGCTGGGTTCCGGCTCTTTGAGGGGTAGGCGTGGCGGGCGCACCATACAGTGAGCTTGTTTGTGTCTGTGTGTCGCTCGTGCGTGTCGTCATCATCTGTCCTGCGTCCACCCATACCGCGTTGGTGTCCAGTCTGAGCCCGACTGTTGCTCATCTTTCTACATACATACATACATACAGACCGTGTGTGTGTGTGAGTGTGTGTGTGGCCTGAGCATCTGCACCATACAGACCAGGCCTCTACCCAGGGAGGAGTCGCTTCAAGCCTAGCTTCATACAAGCTGTGCCAAAAGAACCATCGATGTTAGTCTATGTATCAAATTTTGCAGAGCGGTACCGGTGAAGGAAAAACGTGGAAGAGGTCGCTCTGTGACTGTGTAGCATTGCGCCCACGAGGGGGAGAGGGAGGCGTGGTCTGTAAGACCCGCCGCGCTAACCGAGGAGAGAAGGCGTCGGCGTGTGTGGCACCCGCCCCGCTTGGGCCGAGCGACACGGCAGGCCGGAGCAGCGACCGCGCACGGTTTCGGGTGGGCACGCCACCATTGATTCATGGATTGTACAGGGGTAGAGAGCATTGTACAGCGGTAGAGCAAGTGGTGGTGGAGAGAAGAAATAGCACCGGCGCCGCTTGCTGCAGCCCAAGGCTGCGGCCGGCGGAGAAGTCGGTGATGTCGATGGAGCCGTCCGGCATGTGCGTCTCGGTGCGTGCGGCTGCGCAGCTCCGCCTTGATGGACGGACCAGCGAAGCCTAGAGCGAAGCGCATCTGCACCAGAGCACGTGCTGCTGCTCCACAAGCATGCCCGATGCAGCTCAGGCAGACATAGCGAGGATAGCCATCACCGCCTCCAAATGAGCCTTGTCACTGGGCCGCAGCAGCTCCAGCTCCTCGGCGCGCGTCCACCAGCGCTCCAGCGCGTGCGCCATTGTCGGCGGCGTTGGCGGCGGTAGAGGCGGCGGTGTAGGCGGCGTACATGCAGGAGCCGCTGCGGGCGCAGCTGCTGCCAGAGAGCGGAATGTGGCGAGGGGGATGCCTCCCAGGTCTGGTGGCAGAGCGACGGCCTGGTGCGTCAGGAGGCCGGCAGGCGAAGGTGCTGGCGCACTGCGTGACAGCGAGCCGGAGATCTGCCCCAAGGCACCGGGGCTGATTTGGTAGCCCTGTTGAGGCGCAGCGAAGCCCATGAAGTAGGGGTATCCCAGAGGGATGCTGCAGGCGATGGCGGTTGGTAAAGGAACGGCGTGCACCGTGCTCACGTTGTCGAGCGTGCGCAGGCATCTGGCGCAGCTCGGTGAGCCGACGCCGACGGCCTGGGTGCTCGGCGGGGACTGCTCGCCT
>NW_005201111.1:5881-7904 GCF_000372725.1 Emiliania huxleyi CCMP1516 | reverse complement strand
CGGCGGCGGACGCGCCGAGGGGCAAGCGGCGGCGAAGCGTGCTCGCTGCGGCCGTCATGCACGAGGCGATCCCGGACGGACAGGCAGCGGTGCACGAGGCCAAGCCGGTGGGGGCTCACGGTGCCAAGAAGTGCAGGGAAGTGATCCAGCGCTGGCGGGAGTTCGAGGCCGCCATGACCGAGGGGGACGAGGTCACGCGCAGCAACTGGCGGGCCGGCATGAGCGCCGGCTATCCGTCGACGCAGCTGACGCTCAAGTTCATTAAGTGGCTGCTCGTCACACGCATTTATCAGTCGCACTCGACGCGGCGAGATGGACGCGAGATGATCGGCCGGTCGGCGAACCAAGTGGGCCAGATGGCCACGTGGATGCGGAACCACGTCTGGCCGGCCCTCTTCAGCAGCGCCGGCTTCCCGACAGGGTCGGCGGCGTTGGCGTACTGGCGGCCGATCCTTCAGCACCTGGAGAGCCTTGTCGGGGGTGGCGGCGGAGGCGCGCAGCAGCTGGCGGGGGTGGCGATGGCGGCGGCTCAGGCGGTGCAGACGGAGGCGGGAGCGGACGCGTCCACTGTCGAATTGGCGGGCGACGCGGCGAGCCGGGCGGCGCAGCTGGGCGTACGCGCGGCGACGGCGTCGAGCACGACGCGAGAGCACCTCAACCAGACGGGCGAGTACTTGCTCCAAGACGCACTGCTGTGTGAGCCTTTCGAGGTCAACGAGTCGTTCGTGCTCAACGCGTACCTCGGGCTCGCGCGACAGACGGGCTGCAGGCCAGGCATGGCGGTCAACGTCTTGCAGGACTCGGCGGATCCGAACGGCGTGTGGGCAAACTGCCCGCCGCTGATAGCGAGCGACCTCCTCGCGGGCAAGTTTGCGGAGCCGCTGGTGCTGCCCAAGACGGGTTGCGCGACGCTTTGGTACTTCGAGACGAGCTTCGAGAGGGTCAAGGGGCAGTACTTTGCGACGGTCAGGTTTGGCACCGCGCTGACGCCCGATTCGGACGCGGCGGTGCGGCTCGGAACGGTGGCGCTGTGTCGGCTGCTCCTGCGGACAGCGGCCCCTCGCGCCGTGTACGCGAAGCTCACCGGCTGGAAAACGTTACTTAGTAACAAAACAAAAAAGGACACGATGCTTCACGGTGTGCAGGATTGTTTATCGTCCTTCGCCCAGGTGTGTATTCTTTTTGCTTGGGGCGGACAGCATGCCGGGGTAGGTAAATTTGGGTTTTTCCCTCTCTTCACGCCGGAATTTTTAAAAAAAGAATGAAGCGCGCGCTAGGGGGCTCTCTAGCCCGTAACTCGATGCCAATCGTCCGGCCCGCTGGGTGCGCTTCTCAGCTCCCCGGCCCTGGGTGTGCGGTTGTGATGAGACTCCACAAGAGGCAAAGTGCTCCCCAAAACGCCGGCAAAAAAAGAGGGCGGCTTGGCAAGCGGCAAGCTACGCAAGCAGGCCAAGGGCAAGCGATCCAGAGATTAAAATCCCTAACATTCACACCACTCCTGCATGAGCTGAGAGTAGAGTGTATCGTGACTCTCTCTGTTTGTGCGTGTTGTGTTGTTACGTGCTGCCACGGCGCGCGGCTCTCACACTTTCCTCGCCGAGCTCGACGCGGCCGCTCCGCCCGCCGGCGACGCCGGCGGGAGGCTCTCGCTCTGCAGCTGCCGCCACACGTCGCTCGGCGTCAGCCCCGTGGTGGCAGCCCTCGCCTCGATTGTCGCGAGGAAGGCCTCGGCATCGCTGAGCACCGAGCGGGCCAGCTGTAGGTCGGCCGAGTCGCACAGTGATAGGCGGAGCAGGCCGCAGAGGTCCTGCGCGTCCCGCCGCAGCCTCGCAACGTGCTCGGGGCCGTCGGTCACGCCGCTCAGGTCAATCGGAGTGGCCAGCCGGTGGTCTCCGGCCGCCTGAGAGGAGGCGGCGCCCCCGCGCAGGCATTGCCACACCCGGCAGGCGGCGGCGCTCTCCGTGGCAGCTGGCCGTCCGCCGTCCGCCTCCTTGAGGGCGCGCGCGCATCGCTGCACCTCGTC
>NW_005201111.1:3040-4891 GCF_000372725.1 Emiliania huxleyi CCMP1516 | reverse complement strand
TCGGTGTTGCCGAAGGCGAACTTGTCTCCAACGGAGCCGGTCTCTCTCTCTTATTGTAAGAGAACGAAACGAGGAGAAGTCACATGTCGTGATGTGTGATCTGCAAGGATCCGCCCGCAGGCGCATTTTGTATACCGAGGCGGTGCCCGGTGCCGAACCTGTCGGACCTTAAGACAGCATTGTAGATCCCTGGGCGAGGGTGGTGGAGAGGGCGGTCCGTCGGCGCCGAGGCGGGCAGGTTCCACGCGTTCGTTCCCGGCCGGACTGTCCCGTTGGAGGTAGACCGCTCGTCTAGCCAATCAGCCTTAAGCGAGCGGTCTGGCCGTTGGAATGGCCGAGTTTGGTGTGGTCCTGTGGACTTGCGTCCTCGCGTCGATCGTGGTTACTACAAGTACAAGTAAGTAGCGTTATGAACAACAATCACCACTCGGGGAGGCGGCGCTGTCCCCGCAGACGAGCCTCACGTCAGTTACAAGCCGCCTCCCCTACTTGCCTCTCTCTCTCGGCGTTTCGTCTGTTCTCACACGCTACTCGTAGCCAGGACCGGCCCAGGTGCCAGGACCAACCGCACATGCACTCCTTACTAAGATATTTAAGTGCTCGTCGTCGGGGGCGGGCTCCGGGCAGACAACCAGACATTCAAGAGGAAATACGTACCCGCGGATCCCCGGCGGCCCGCGGTTAGATAATACTCTCTATTTCTTCCCCCGGCCGGCGCGGCCCCCCCCACACACACACACCCTTGGCGTGCAGGCAGCATGGGCCATGGCAGGCAGCCAGTCAGTCAGGGGCCATGGGCATGCCATGGCGGCCTGATGGCGGCGGCTTGCCTAGAACGTGGAAGCTCAGCGCACAGCGGAAGAATGGGGCCGGGGCCGGCGCGCGTGGCTCGCCGCTCGCGGGCCGCGAGGCTCGCCGCTCGCGGGACCAGCGACGCGCGCGCCGCGCGTGTGCGGGCTGTGCGGCGCGGCGCGTGTGCGTGCGCGGCGGGGAGCACGACGAGACGTGTACGAGACCGCGCGTCTCGCGCGTGTGGCGTCGGATGTCCGCGCGTCGCCGCGTCGGGAGTCGGTCGCTCGCTCGGGGACTCAGCCGGTCTGGCGGGGCGAGCGCGCGAGCCGACGGACCGGCGGCCAGGACAGGGCGCGCCGAGCGCGAGCCCCCCGCGAGGCCGCCGCCATACAGATATACAACGCACAAGCGAGGTCCGCGACCCCGACGGCAGCCGCGCCCGCGCCGCCGTGCGCCGACACGGGGCGCGAAGAGCATATCGCAGCGACTGGGGCAACACACGCGCACACGCATGTCACGGCTCACGCACACATCTCTCAATTCTCACCATGGACATGCTGTTTGCTCCCCCTCCACAAAACAGCGGCTCATTCACCACGATCGAGTGATGCGGTGCCACCAGGCAGGCGGCCCTTCTTGGGCTTGGCGCCTGCTCCTCCCACCGCGGCGCACGGGGGCAGCAGCGGACTCGCTGTCGTCTGCAGACGCGGCAGCGGCGGCAGCGGCGGCCGCGGCGTTGAGCCTGTCCGCAAGGTCGCCCCAGTAGCTGCCGGCAGGCCCTTCAGGGCCGACCCACGCCCCGTCCACCCCCTCCCGTGGGCCATCTAGGCCATCGGCCGGGCCATCGGCCATCATCAAGGGGGCGGCCAGGGGCGGCGGGGGAGGCGGCGGCAGATCGAGAAGGCGGCGACGCTTTGCCATTGAGTTGCCTTCCACTGCGACGGCCTGCAGCACTTCCTCCCCCTCCTCCTCCTCCTCCTCCTCCTGCTCCTCCTCGCTCGCGCCCTCCTCGCCGCCCTCGTCGCCGCCCTCGCCGCCGCCGTCCCACTGCCGGTGCGC
>NW_005201111.1:0-2397 GCF_000372725.1 Emiliania huxleyi CCMP1516 | reverse complement strand
GTGTGCGCGCGCGTGTGAGATGTGGATTGTGGCAGGCCTGCTGCTGCTGGTGGGAAGTGTGCTCTGTGTGTGGCGCTGCGCTGGCGTGCGGCGCGCGCGTGCTGTGCGCGTGTGCGTGTTGGATCCGCGCGTGCGTCTGCGTGTGTTGCGCGCGCGCCGCCGGTGTGTGCTGTGTGCTGTACTCTGCTGTGCGCCCTGTTTGTGAGTCTTTGAGGCGTAGGCCTGGCTGGCAGGGCTGCGCGGTGGGCTGCGGCGCGCTGCGAGTGTTCGTGCGCCTGCCTGGTGATGTGCGGCGGCCGCGCAGCCCGCCCGACCGGGTCGTCGGCGGCCCAGGGCGCGGGCATGCGGTCTGCGCTGCATGTGAGGCTGTGTGCGCGGCCGGCGCGTATGTTTCCGTGCGGTGAGGGACGCGCGTATGTGTTCACGCTGCGGGCGCGGGCGGGCGCGGGGGGCGGCGTGGTCTCACCGCGGTCCGACGTCGGTTGGTCTTCGGCGTGACGAGGGCGGGCGCGCAAAGAGGCCTTGCCGCCATCGCGTTGCCGCGAAGGAAAAAGATTTTTTTTGTGGAGCGCTGTAGAGCTGTAGAGCTCTACATCCGCCGCGGGACGAGGCGCCTCCGTTGTAGAGCGATGTAGAGGCGCTCTACAACGTGAAATCTCTACAACAAACTCTACATCATAAGCGGCGAACGAGGCACGGTCGCTCTCCGACATGAGGCGCGTTGCACTTGCCAGTGCTGCCCTGGCCTTCTGTCGCTGCCCGCCCAATGGGTGGCAGGTGCCTCTGCTGCTGTGGCATGCATCACGGCTGCGACTGGCCGGCGCCTCGGCGCGTCAGCTCGGCTTGGCGCAGCGATCATGGCCAGCGCAACTCGCCTGGACTCAACGCTCAGCGGCTCAGCCAGGAGCTCCCGCACGCGCTGGCGCGAGTCATGGCGCATGCAACGCGCAGCAATGCTCGCCTCGCCTCGCGCAAATGCGACCGTCCTCGCAGCCGACAGTCCACCGCCTGCTAAAGAAGCACTGCAACGAATGCGGCACCGGCGACACATGGCAGGCTGGTCATGACGCAGTTATAGGGTGTTGTGTGCCGTCGGAGTGACTCTCTGTGTGTCAGGGATAGTCAGGGCCGTTCATCAGAGCTCCAGTAACACTCGTGACGAAAAACGGACACACACCAAGCGCTAAGCGTGATGACGTGAGTTCGAATTCGGAGGTGCATCTGAGCAAAATTGGGCCCGCTCAGGTGTGAAAAAAATTATAAGGGTCAAGGTGCCGATTCGATCCGGAGGCCACTCGATCCTCGAGCGGCAGACGGCTCGGGTTGGCAGCATAGATGATGGACTGGAGGAGGTGTCACTCAACGTCCGATGATATAGCCAAAAAATAATAATTAAAACACATTAAAAAACCGAGGGAATTCACCACACACACCGACGCCCGAAGTGCCAAGAAGGACGTCACCAGTACGAAACCTCAGAAGGCCAGGGGCGTCGAGAGAACATTCCCTCGAGAGCAAAAAAGAAAGCACAACCAAACCTCCTTCCCAGGTTACCCCTGCCAAATGCCGCCGTTCTCGGGGCATGCTATCCTGTGTAAGCAGGGCAGGTGGGGGAGGGGGGCACTCCCACGGACGTATGTATCCGTGGTGACTGTCTCTAGCGTCGGAGGCAAGGGCGAAGCTAAGAATATTTAATTTTTTTTTTCAGAGCTCCAGTAAGCTCGGAGACACCCCATTAGTGCGACTCGACCTCTTTGAGTCACTGCCTTCCCGGCGGTTTGGCTGTAGAGCCTCTACAACAAACTCTACAGCAAAATCGCGCTCTACATCGCTCTACAACGGAGGCGCCTCGTCCCGCGGCGGATGTAGAGCTCTACAGCTCTACAGCGCTCCAGAGCGCTCTACATCTCTACAGCTCTACAGCGCTCTACACTCTACATCCTCTACACCCTCCCTCAGGGCAGGCTTTGGCCTTTACACGCTTTTCTCTGCAACTTGGAGCACTTGGAGCACTTGGAGTGCAGTCAAAGGCTATCTATATTCTTTGCATCATATTCTCTCTGGGCCCTCTATATTCTCGAGAATATTCTCGAATATTGAGAATATTTTGACCTCGCGTAGATCGACGGAGACCAAAAGTCGCTCCAAACCCGCTCAGAACCTCCAAAACTTAAAGATTTCAGTCGGCATCGACCCGAAACCTACTGTTGAGGGGGGAATAGCTGTTTCGAGCTCTCTCGTCAAGACCGTTTTAGACGCCGCACAGCGGCAACGTCAAGAATATTCAAGAATATCTTTGGACTCGAGGTCTACTAAGGTCAAGGGCTGCGGAAAGCTCGTATATTCTTGAGGGAAAAGCCGGCCGGGGCATCTGATTCTCGAGAATATCTCGAAATT
>NW_005201112.1:0-6274 GCF_000372725.1 Emiliania huxleyi CCMP1516 | reverse complement strand
ACACCGTCGTGGCGACAGAATCGGACAGAGAAGACGAGGCGGTGGCGGGGCCGCGGCTGAAAAAGGCTAGGAGGGGAGGCCGGGCCCCGCGCCCGTCAGACGATCATCGGAAGGCGAACAAGAGGAAGAACTCAGAGGAGAGGGGAGCCTCCTCCGGAGTGAGGATGAGGACCTTGCGCGAACGAAGAGGCCCTGAGCGGTGACGTCGTGTGAGAGTGCGTGTCGTGTGCATGTCTGGTGTTCATTATAGCTCCGAGTAGAGGGGGCGGTCTGCTGCTAGGGGAAACCTGGAGCGCGGAGCCAACCCTCGGAGACCCGTGTTTACTTTACGGCCCTTTCCCTGCGAACGCGCACCCCCGGGGCTAGGGCTCTCTAGCCCGTAACCCGATGCCAATCATCCGGCCCGCTGGGTGCGCTTCTGAGCTCCCCGGCCCTGGGTGTGCGGTTAATGACTGCACTCCAAGTGCTCCAAGTGCTCCAAGAAGAAGCGCGATAAGAGCGACTCCGACATGGCAGGCCGCTCATCAGCGCCAGGCTGACGGTGGTCTTTCCGACATGCTGCCGCGTGGCCGCGACGAAGATGGTTGGCTTTGGCACGGCGAGGCGAGAGCGGCACGGCGATGCGAGAGAACCAGGCAGCGCCTGTGGGTAAATCTTCGCGGCTCTTTCGGTACGCTCTTTCGGCCCACTGAGCTACACAGAGAAAAAAGAAGACGCACGTGCCGTTGTCGGACCTTGCTTGAGAGCCATGGTTTGATGTCGAAGTGTTCTCGGATCGAGTCGGACACACCTCTCGTTTCGTCTCTCACCCACAGTCACTGCGCTGGGGCCTCGACCCGGCGGCGGGAAGGCTCGCCGGACCGAAAGTTCGGCGGCGAACCTCTTCTCCATCGCCTCGTGTCTCTCTCTAGGAGGTATCCCTGCCCGCCTCCCTGCGGGCGCGGAAGAGCGCCGCCTGCTCGGCAGTGGCGAAAAAGCCGAGGCTGGCCACCTTGCCGCCAACCGACTCCTTCAGCTCGTACCTCTTGCTGCCTTTCCTCTTCGGGCAGTAGTACACGCCTTTGTAGCCGCTGTTGCTGCTGCTGCTCGTTGCCAGACTCAGACCCTCCCTCCCCGCCTGCCGAACTGCGTCGGCGCCAGCGGCAGAGGAAGGTGCGGGCGGCGGCGGCGGTGGCGGCGGCGCGGTGAGATCGCTGGTGTCCCTGCCCGCCTCCCTGCGGGCGTAGAAGAGCGCAGCCTGCTCGGCGGTGGCGAACCAGCCGAGGAAGACACTCTTGCCTCCAACCGTCGCCATCAGCTGGTACTTCTTGCTGCCTTTCCTCTTCGGGCAGTAGGTCACGCCTTTGTAGCCGCTGTTGCTCCCGCCCGTGGCAAGGGAGAGCCCCTCCCTGTCTGCCTGCCGAACTGCCTCGGCGCCTGCAGCGGTGATGGTGCGCACGGCGGCCTGCGCGGCCGGCGCGGCCGGCGGCGCGCCACCGCCGCCCGCCTCGTCGGCGGAGGGGCCGCCGAGGCGCGCCCGCCCGCTCGAGCCGAAAGGCGGCGCCTCGTCCTCCCCCCCCCCCCCTCCCTCCCTCTGCTCCCCCTCGCATCGCCGCCGCTTTGCTCGGCGGAGGCCCTCCGCCGCTGCCTCGAGCACGGCCCCCCCAACCCACGCGGTGGCCGTCCCGAGGAACGTGAGCCAGGACGCACTGCCCGCAGAGGGCGCCGCCGCACCGCCTGCCGGCGGCGAGGCAGCCTCCGCAGGCAGCGGCGCGAGCTCGGCCGGCGTCGCTGGCGCGGCCGTCGCCGCCGCCGCCTCCACAGCCGGCACCTGGCGGGCGAAGGGCGAAGAGCGTGAGAAGAGAGACAGCCGCGCGCGACTCAGAATCTGCGGTGTGGTTTGCGCACCTGCACCGGCACTGGCGGTGCCTGCTGGCCGCCGGGGCCTGCAGCGAGCGGCGGCGCGGGCGCCGGAAGCAGCCGCAGCTGTGACTGCAGGCACTCGCGCGTGCAGCTCTGGCACGGCGAAGCTGGCGTCGTCGCCATGTCGACCGGCCGCAGCGGCCGCTCTCCTCGCGGCGCGCCGGACCAGTCGAGCGCGTCGTGCCGTAGGCGGCCAAGCTTGCGCTTCGTGTCGGCCTGGCGGGCCGCCTTCTCAAAGCACGTCAGGCAGACGGCGGTCCCGTATGCGACGTCGCAGCGCGGGCAGGCGTGCGTCGCCCCGCCAAGGCACATCCAGCACTCAAGTCCGTTGTGAGACGCCATCGTTTGGCGGGAGCGTCTTTTCTTTTTTCTTTTTTCGAATACGGGGTTACGCCCACTCAGGATGTGTGGCAGCCCGCTGGCTGTGTGTCTTGTGAGCTTGTTTGTGTCTGTGTGTCGCTCGTGCGTGTCGTCATCATCTGTCTTGCGTCCACCCATACCGCGTTGGTGTCCAGTCCGAGCCTGACTGTTCTTCACCTTACTACATATGTATGTTGGTAGTGGCGCGATTGTGCGTCAGGCGAAAGGCGAGCGCCGGCGGAAGGTGGCACGCCGAGCGTGTCAGCCAAGGGAGGCGATTGCTCGTCAGGCAAAGTTGTTGATGGCCGACGACGTCGCCTTCGCTTCGGCTTGCGATGCCGAATCCGCTCCTGTTCGTCGGCAAGGGCGCGGCGCTGACGGCGGCGGCCCGAGCGGCTGATAAGGCGAACGAAGGCGGCGGAGCATTCCAGCGGCTGGGCGAGGGCCGCGGCGCGGCAATCCGGCTCGCGTGGCCGGCGGAGGCGCTGCACACCGTGCCGCACGAGAGGCGGGCGGCGGCGGGCGACGCGGACGACCCGTTCGCGCACGGCCGTCCGATCACCAAGAGGGCGAGGCGCGCGGCGGGCGAGCTGCGCGCCGTGCAGCACCAGGAACGTGCGGAGGCGCCCAGAGAGGCGGAGCTGGCGGCGGCAGAGGAGCGGACGGCGGAGCAGGCGGCGCTGCTGGCGCCGCTCGCGGCGACGGACACCACGGCGCGCCTGGCGAAGCGGAGGCGGAGCGCCCTCGTGGCGGCGGTGCTGCATCAACCCATTGCGGAGCCGGCGGGCCGGGCGGCTCAGATGCTCGCGCCGCTCGGCGAGCACTTGAAGAGGCAGTGCGACGAGGTGGCGAAGCGGTGGGACGACTTCCAGACGGAGATGGAGAGAGGGAGAGAGGGAGAGGGAGGGAGGGAGAGAGAGAGAGAGAGGGGGGGAGGGAGGGAGAGAGAGAGAGAGAGCGAGAGAGAGAGAGAGAGAGAGAGAGAGAGAGAGAGAGAGAGAGAGAGAGAGCGAGAGAGATTTTGTCATTAGGGACTAAGGAGCGCCGCCTCCTACCTACCTGCGGCGAATGGGAGAGTTCTCTCTCTCTCTTCGGCGAATGGTGACCGTGCGTCAGCCTTGAAGAATTTAACGCTAGGTTTCTTTTTTCTCGCGATGTTTCCCCGCCGGTTGGAGAAAAGAAAGAAAGAAAGAAAACGGACAACCCAAGGGCAGGAAAAAGAAAGAAAGAAAGAAAACAGACAACCCAAGGGAGGGATGGGAGGAGATAGGCGCATCAAAAATTCTTTTCCTCGCGATGTCTGTTTCGCCGCGCCGCCGCTCGCGCCGCCTCGCCACCGCCGCCACTGCCGCTCCCTCGCCAGACACGCCGCCGCCCGCCCACCTCCTCGACCTCCCCACGGAGCTCCTTGCGCGCGTCTTCTCTCGCTTCGACAGCCCCGCCGACATCGCTCGCGTCGCGGCCGTCTCGCATCTCTTCCACGCCTCGCTTGCGGTGGAGGGCATCGGCTTGTGGGCGCGAGAGCGTGGCTTCGAGCTTCCGGCGCTGCCAGAGGGCGAGGGCTGCGCCGTGCGGTGGCTGTGCTACTCTGCCTTGCTGCGTGAGTCCAACCCGCCGGCGAGGCGTGCAGCAGGCATGCACCACAGCCTCTTCATTGACGGCGAGGGGCGGCTCTCGTCGTGCGGCAAGGCTCAGTTTTGGACCCCAGCCCTTCTCGGTCACGGCGAGGGCGTGACGCAGCTCAACACGCCGACCCGACTCCCTTCTACTTCGCTGGGCGGCGAGCGCGCCGTGAGCGTGGCAGCTGGCGCCGGGCACAGCCTCGCCCTCGCCGCTGACGGAGCTGTCTGGAGCTGGGGTCATGGAGGCTTTGGCCGGTTGGGCCACGGCGACGAGCAAGACCAGCTGCTGCCGAAGAAGGTCGAGGCCTTGGCGGGGCAGCGCGTCGTCGCTGTGTCGGCTGGAGCCAGCCACAACCTCGCGCTCACTGCCGACGGTGCCGTCTGGAGCTGGGGTGGGGGAACCTACGGCAAGCTGGGCCACGGCAACCAGCAGCACCAGCTGCTGCCGAAGAAGATCGAGGCCTTGGCTGGGCGGCGCGTGATCGCTGTGTCGGCTGGATCCGAGCACAGCCTCGCTTTCACCACCGACGGCGCCGTCTGGAGCTGGGGCGATGGAGGCGAAGGCTTGCTGGGCCACGGCGACCAGCAGCGCCAGCTGCTGCCCAAGAAGATCGAGGCCTTGGCTGGCCAGCGCGTCGTCGCCGTGTCGGCGGGAGGCATCCACAGCCTCGCCATCACCGCCGACGGCAGCGTCTGGAGCTGGGGCAATGGAACCTTTGGCAGGCTGGGCCACGGCGACGAGCAGTGGCAGCCGCTGCCAAAGAAGATCGAGGCCTTTGCTGGGCGGCGCGTCGTCGCTGTGTCGGCGGGAGTCCACAGCCTCGCCACTACTGCCGATGGCGCTGTCTTTGCCTTGGGCCAGCGCGAGTACGGCAGCCTAGGCCACGGGGAGGACCTGTCGAACCAGCTGCTGCCCAGGAAGGTCGAGCTGTGGGCTGAAGGGCAGCGGGAGTAGATGAGCTCGCCGGCGCCGCCGCCCTCCATGGAGCCTTCGCTGTCGCCGCCGTCGGAGTTGGAATCGCCGTCGCCACGGCCGCCCTCCGCGACAATTTTGCCGTCGTCAGTATCGCTAATCGCCGCCGCCTCCCTGGGATCCCTCTGCGCGCGCGGCAGCTCGACACCAAGTCGCCGCCGGCGCACAGCTGCGGCAAGAAAAACCGGTATGGACTAGGTCCAGCCCTGGGTGGCGCAGGTTGTGACATTTGGCGATTCCGCGACTTACTGGGCCCCTGAGCCGCTACCCGTGTGCGATTTTTTGTGGCCCGGGCATGATACTGATAGTAAACGGGTCAGAACCGGCCAAACACAGGCTACAGCCCCACACACGCGCCCGCCATAGCTCCTGGAGAGCATGCGCGAGTGACGCGCTACAAGCCGCGAGAGTGGCATCAGAGGCAGGAACGACGTGCTCTTGCTGCACCTCGCAGCTGCACCGAGTGTGCTCGCAGTGTATGCCACGGCCACCGCCTGCGGCATTGCTCTCGTGCAGCTAGGCGACGCAGGTCCATCAGCAGGGCTCATCCAATGCGAGCGCACATTGTGCGTAGCCGCAGGCAGGTGGCAGTGCACGGCCGCACACCGGCTGTGGCGGCTCGTATGCCCCCGGCAGTGCTGCTAGTCATTAACTTGCGTATTAGGGCCGCAGCAGACTGCTGCTGTGGCAGCAGCAGCAGCAGCCTGCTGCCTGATTCAGTCAAGCCAGCGGCGCAGCGAGGCGCGCAGAATTTGCGTGGTTTTGTTCCTCCTGAGGCTGAGCGCATTCGAGCCCTTCGACCGGAGTTGGATGGTACCACGCGTCTCACTGAGACGCGGGGTACTGGCCATGGCCGGACTACGGAGCGTGAGGTGGCGAGCGGAGCGAGCGACAAAACAACGAGAAAAACACGGATCTGACGATTGTCACAGAACGTCAGATCTTGCGCCACCCAGGGCTGGACCCAGTCTATGTCTTAACCCTTCCCTAACCGCGAATCCTGCGCGATATTCGGGCCTCCGCACTCCGGCTCCGCCCTCCGGGCGCACATAAACTTCCCGTGAGGACACCGCACAGTCTCGTCAAGCTCAAGGCAAAACCAGGGGGGGAGACAAGCCCACGGAGCGCGGGACAGGCGACAGGGGACACACGCCGGACCCCCCGCCATGCGCATGCCGACGATGGCTTTTTGGCTTTTTTTTCAAACCATCCACAATGAAAGCTATCAACCCATCCACAATGAAAGCTATCCCCGCCGCGGTAGCTACTGAGGTGCCGCAGCACACCGTCTCGGCACTCCACACCAGAGTCGCAAGCGCCGCGGGGCGGCTGCGCGCGCCTACTGTGCCGGCGGCCGCGGCGGCGGAGGCTGCTGGTAGTACTGCTGGTAGGCGGCCTGCTGCTGGTAGTACTGTGC
>NW_005201113.1:324737-326173 GCF_000372725.1 Emiliania huxleyi CCMP1516 | reverse complement strand
GTAATGCAAGCGGCGACCGCGGGCGGCTGCCAAGTGTCGCCCACCATGCGGACTCGCGGGGATCGGGCAGGGAGAGAGCGACGCGGCGAGCGGCGAGCGAGCGTGCCTGTGCGGCGTCTTGTTCACAGCCTTGTTATTGAGAAGAAAATACGTCCGATGGCGCTGTGCGCTGGTCTGTGAGAGGTTGAGGTGCGAGCCCTGGAGGCCCTGGGAATGGGGGGAGACTAACACACAATAAGTTTTTTTAAGGGTTGCCCGGCCGGGTTGCTGCGCAAATCTCGCGCTGCGCTAGGCTCAGAGCGAGTTCGCGCTGCGCTTGGATTGCGCTCGAGGTACGAGGAGCGCAAGAGCGCGCCGCAGGCGAAGCGTTTTTTTGGCGGCAGGGGCTGTTCCAGTTTATCTTGTGATCACGCGCGAGCCTGTGAATAGGCCCTGGAGGCCTCAACCCCCAACTAAAGGGTTGACGGGGGGTCTCAACCGTCAACCAGATGGTTGAGGGGGTATGTATGTAGAAAGATGAACAGTCAGGCTCGGACTGGACACCAACGCGGTATGGGTGGACGCGGGACAGATGATGACGACACGCACGAACGACACACAGACACAAACAAGCTCACAAGACACACAGCCAGCTGGCTGCCACACACCCTGAGTCGGCGTACACATAACTCAGGGCCACATTCTTCCTGTCGCCCCCCCTAGCACTCCAAGGTGCCAAGAGAAACAAGCAAGGGCACAACAAACAACAGACGACAGGAAGTAACGTGCGAGGCTAGAGCAGGGGGGTCAACCCCTCAACCACCCCTATGGGCAGAATCCTTGCTTGATCTCAACGTTGATGTCGATGGCGCGCTCACTTCGCGCCTTGAGCACACTACGGAACAGCATGATCGACTGCTCAAAGGTTCACGTCCGGCCTGACCGGCACGGAGGTCTCGGCGCCTTTGCCGCGTGCAACATCGCCTCCGGAGAGGCGCTCACGCATGCACGCGGTTCCAGCAACCGCCACACATCCACAATCGTTGACCACACGAGCAACACTCCGATGTGCTCTTTACAGTCGCCGCTCATCATGACAGTCGCCGCCACGCAGGTTGTCGAGAAGGGCGTGGCGCGCGTTCTCACCAACGTTGACGGCAATGAGAACCCGTGCGCTGCGCCCGCGTCCTCTGCCAAGCACTCACAGCCGCTTACACAGCCAGTGGCTCCACCTCCCTGGGCAGGTACGTCTTCACTTGGTCGGACGAGGTGCCACATCGGGCACCTCCGAGACACCACCAGCCGCGACGGGCACCTTCAAGACACCTCCCTCGCCTCTCAGGTGCCAAACGAGCACTGGGCCGTTGGCAGCGGCTGCGCGACCTTTTACAACACCTGCGGGCACGAGGAGGAGAGCGCCGCCTCCTCCACCTACGACATATGCACCTACCTCATCT
>NW_005201113.1:296368-321120 GCF_000372725.1 Emiliania huxleyi CCMP1516 | reverse complement strand
TCACACACGCTCACCCACGCGCACACACCGTTACCCACGCGCACCGGGCCTTGCACTCTGAATGCCGTCGGGCTCTTGTCTCTCTAGACGTCGAGTCGCGAGGGCTGCCTGGCCCTTGCCCCACCACCTCGTGTGTGTGGAGAAGTGCGAGAAGGGTGACCTCCCCCTTGCCTTACCGTAGGCGGAGTACGAGCGGATGACAGCCGTGTACCTCAATGAGGCGACGCCGCCACGCCTCCGTGGCGCCGCAGAGATGGGCTTGATCCGGCTCGGAGACTTGCTCGAGACGCCGCGGGCGCAGCGCGCGGCGGTGGCGCGGCGGGCGGAGGCGGCACGGAGGGAGGCGATGGCTGCGAGCGAGGCTGCTGCCGCGGAGAGCGAAAAGGCGAGGAGAGAGCAGCAGGAGCAGCGCGAGGCAAACGAGCAGGCGCCCCCACCCCACGCACCACCACAACTCTCCCCATATCTCCCCAGATCACGCCAGATCACGCCAGAGTTGGCATATCTCGCCACAGCTCGCCTAGAGATCTCGCCGCGGCTCGCCGTCTCTCGCGTAAATCTCTCGCCGCATCTCGTCGCACCGCGCCTAGATTTCTCGCCACTCCTCGCCACACCTCGCCACACCTCGCCACACCGCCGTCGCCACACAACCTCTCCAGCCGCTCCACCGCACGCCGCCGCGCGCGTCGGAGCTGTCCAGAGAGCTGCACAGAAGCGCGCGCGCACCCTCCGCCCGCCCCGTGTGGGCGCTGATCTGCAGCTCAGATCGTTTGACTCGCGGTTGCCTGCTCCTGCCCGCCCCCGTTTCGGGCAGGCGCACGCCCATATCTCCCCATATCTCCCCATATCTCCCCATATCTCGGGCAGGCGCACGCCCGCGCGGAGCTCCACTGGAGAAAGGTGCTCGCGGAGGCCGCCGCCGGGGCGGAAGGCGCGTCGCAGCAGGTGCGGGCGCTCTTCGTCCCACAGACACGTTGTCCACGCAATAGCGCTTGTTCACGCCCGGCGCTGTGACTGTCCCCACGCAGGCGCGCCGCTTCGCCCACTCGACGGAGCTGCAGCTTGTCCTGATGGCGGAGGAGGAGGTGGAGACACGGAGACACACACACACACACACACACACACACACACACACACACACACACACACACAGCTCGCCCGCGCGCACCGGGCCTTGCACTTTTGATGCCGTGGGGCTGTCGTTTAGACGTGGAGTCGCAAGGGTCGCCCCCCCTACCCAGACTTACATCTTTTGAGACGGTTACCCTGCCTGACCTTACCTTAGGTGGGCCGGCTGTCGCACGGCCGCTGGCTGGCGATGGGCACCAGCGGGCTGCGCGGCGAGGAGATGCGCGCAGTGCTGCACGCCGTCACCCGCTCGAGCGCGTCGGGCGTCGCGGTGGCCTCCTTCGTCGAGCAACTGCGGCACAAGATTGAGGCGTTGCCACCTTCGCCGCCGCCGCCACCGCCGCCGCAGCCGCCGCCGCCGCCGCCGCCGCCGCCGCCGCCGCCGCCGCAGCCGCAGCCGCTGACCACTGCTGCCGCACCGACCGGAGCGGGGCAGCCACTTGACGCTTGGGGGGCCTATTGCATGTGCGCGTCTCAGCCACCCCAAACGTCTATGCCGCCTCCCTCGCAGCCGCCGCCCCCCGCCCTCCTCGCGCCGCCACGACCCTCCCCGTCCCGCCTGAGTAGCATGCCGCCGCCGTTGCCGAGATCATCGCCGGCTTCATCTCCAAGTCCGGGCGCGGCTGGCGGCAGCGGTGCCCGTTCCTGCAGCAGCGCCATGCTGGAGGCCATCCGTGCCAACCCGAGGGGAAGGCTCCGAGCCGTCGCCAAATCAAAGCCGCTGCCGTGATTGGGCGTGTTGTGCCTGGTGAGCTGTACATACAATGCGCCTCCCTCTCCCTTTTCTCCCAGTAAGCTAAAAGTACGTACATAGAGCCAGCTTACTAGAGAGTCTATATACGTAGACAGAAACTGCTTCACGAGTTACTTACGACGAGAAGAACCTAGCTAGAGCCGTAGACAGGCTCACTCAAAAAAAAGGGCCCGGGGGGCGCGACCTGCACGTTACCTGGGTGCTGGGAAGCGCGGGGAGTCGGGCACCGGGCGCAGGGCAGCCCACTTTGCCGCGGTGCAACACCTCCAACCAACAGCAACACGAAAAGACGTATTTGTTCATTTTTTGTCGTTTTTTGTTGGTGTGGCGGAAAGACTCGACTTCTCGAGAGCGGAGTCCGCGGAAGAGGCTGCAGAGGACGACTTGAGGACGGAGCCGTGCCGTCTCATAATTAATGTAGAAACCTTAATGTGTAGAAACATTTCCAGACACGGCCCGAAAACTAAAATCCTAACTCACGGGAACAACATGATTCAGTCCCCATATCTCATCGCGCGCGGGTATCGGCTCGGTATGACGCGGTCGCGCGGCGGCGGGCGGCACTCGATGGCGCCGGCCTCAGAGAGCGGGAGGATCTTCGCGGCCACTCGCGACTGCACGAGGCCGGCGGGCACGCAGCCAAACGCGTTCGAGTCGTGCGATAACGGGCCGTTGTCCCCTTCGACCCACACGTGCCCGCGCGGTACCCGCACCAGCGAACCGTCCCCGCACCGCGGCCGCACAAGGTCACCCTCGACGCCAATCACCTGGGGGAGGCGGAGGGCGCGGGTTGCGGACGGCACACTCCGCTCTTGGGACTCGGCGGCAATCGGTGGGGTGTGCTAGTCGCGCACCCGCTTAATGAGCACGTCGCCAACCTCGCATGGGGAGAGGAGCTCCACCACGTCGCCGCGCTCGTATGAGCGCGCCTGCGGGGCGGAGACCGCACGTCGTCGGAGGGCCCTGGCGAGGGTGCCTGGCGATGGCTGGGCTCGGGCGAGGCGCGACTGCGCACGTGCCACCGGTCGAGGAGCAGCAAGTCGCCGATGCGCCACCACGCGCGCGTGCTGTTCATAGTAGGCTGCATCGACCGACCCTCGGTTTGCCTGACGGTGCCAACGTACTCCTGGACGGCCAGCACGACCGGAACCCACCGCGCGACGTCCAAAAAGAACCGCTTGGACCTCTCTGACAAGATGAGGACCTGAGTCATGCCATGCCCTGGGGGCGCAGCTTTGCTTTCGAAAAAACTATTAAGGTGGCAGTCCGGGTTCTGTGAAGAGGGTCGCTCGTCGAATGCGAGCCAGTTCGCTCGCGACGCCGACGCCGACGCCGCCGCCGGAACGACCGCGGCGGCCGGTCGAGCGGCCGCCCCGGCCAGCGGCCGTATCGAGCCTGCCCGTCGCGAAGGTGCGGACCTCACGCGCCCCACCGGCCGCCCGCGCCGCCGCGCCCACGTCGCTCTCTCGAAGCCCAGCGCCACGCCGCTACGACTCCCATCGCGACGACTCCCGTGCTCGCTCGTGGCGCAGGCGATCGACTCCTGACACCCATCGAGCGGATGGGCGCGTTCCCGCCGCGACCCGGTACTCTCGAACGACTTTTGAGGGCAAAAGGTGCCGCCCGAGCCCATTCCCGCCGCCCGCCGCCCGAGATCAGCTGCCACCGGCCAGCGCGCGCGCGGAGACCTGCCGCGAGCGCCTCCGTGGCCCTAGCTGGGGTGATTAGCAAGCGCCTCGGCACTTTAGATTCGCCCCTCGGGCTTTTCCGCGCGCGTGATCAGTCTCGCGTTCTCTCCTTTTTCAGGCGCCTGTTTTCGGCCTCTGAAGAGCAACCGTCGAGGCGTCGATGCTCGCCTCCACGCCCGCGCCAGACCTCCGCGATTGGGGCGCCTTGTCGACGGGATCAATTGTGATTCCGGGCGTATTTTTCTGACACTTTACTCGCACGTCGGCGACTCTTAGTCGCTTCTCCGTGCTAGGAGGCCTCTGTTTTGTGTCCGTGAGGACTAGATCGAAACTAACATTTCGGCATATGCGAGTAAAGTATCAGAAAAATGCGCGTTCGTTCACAATTCATGTGTATATGAACGGTGCCGACGGGTTTGGCGAGCATCGAAGCCGTCCAGGCGCAGCAACGCGACGGTTTCGGAGGCCGACGGCTCCGAAAGAGCCTCCCGAGCGAGGCCGGCGCGGTCACGGTACCGTGGAGGCCACAGACGTCGCCGGAGCGGCACTCCCGGGGCGCCACTCCCTCACCCGGTCAGGGGGGGCCAACCACAGCCCGCCTCACCGTCCGTGGAGCTTCCGTGGTCCGCCGCTTCGGCTTCGATTTTCGACCCTCCCGAGGCTGCTATAGCAGCCCCGCGGAGCCTCCCGGATGCACCAGCACACCGTCGTCCAGAACGCCGGCGCACGCGCTGCCCAGTGACTGGGCGGGTCTGCCCCGACTAGGGGCGGGCCCAGCCGCGCGGAGAAGACCATCCCACTCGCGGTTCGTCGCACCGTCCGCTCCAGTTTTCGTCTCGAGCGGGTCGTGAGACGGCCGCGAGAGCGAGCACCGCGGTCACGGTACCTTGGAGGCCACAGACGTCGCCGGAGCGGCACTCCCGGGGCGCCACTCCCTCACCCGGTCAGGGGGGGCCAACCACAGCCCGCCTCACCGTCCGTGGAGCTTCCGTGGTCCGCCGCTCCGGCTTCGATTTTCGACCCTCCCGAGGCTGCTATAGCAGCCCCGCGGAGCCTCCCGGATGCATCGGCACACCGTCGTCCAGGATGACGGCGCACGCGCTGCCCAGTGACTGGGCGGGTCTGCCCCGACTAGGGGCGGGCCCAGCCGCGCGGAGAAGGCCAGCGAGCTCGAAACACGTCGCCGCGGCCGGCCGTTTCGCAAGCCTGAGCGGGTCGCCAGACACCCGCGAGAGCCAGCAGCTAGAGCGCCGTCGTAGCCGCAGATCGAGTCGAGGAGCTTGATGTCCACGGTAGCAGTTGTGGAGAGCGGTGGCAAGGTGCGTGTAGACGCGTCGATTGAGGGCTCCCTTTCGAAACGCGACGGGTACGGCTTGACAACTGCCAGCACAGTTTTACGCCGGCCAGCGTGAGAGCACAACAGGGAGCCGGCGACCCGTACGCTTTGCGCGTGGCGACTGGTGGCTGTCTGGAGCTCGTGTGAGCTGGGCCGACGCGTGGCCGAGCCGAGAGGACCAGCGAGCGACCACGTTGGCGATGAAGCTTGGCGGCCGGCGCCTCGTCGCCAGACGTCACAGCGGCGTGGACGTAGGAGTGTGCGGCGACGGTTACCGGCAAATCCGGCCCAGTGTGGCCGGCAGCTGCCTAGCGCTGGCCTGTGGCCGGCGCCGCGGTGGCGGAGAAGGCGTCTCGCCGCCGTGGCGGCGGTCGGCAGGTGCGAGCGTGATGCCATCTTGCGGGACGACACCCGTCTCGCAAAACCCGGACTGCCACCTTAACAACGAAGGCGCTCTCAAAAAAACCCGGAATTTGGGATATCCCAGCACATGCAGGGCCAGGGGTCGGTCGTGTTCCTAAATCGCTGAACCCGATGCGCGCGCCGAGCCGCCGATCTTACGCGCAGTCCACCATCGCGAATCGCGCGCGGAAGGTCTCGTCGAAGCGGTCTCTGTAGTTCTTGCGCAGGCTGGCCGCGTGGCCGGGCGCTGCCGCGTCGAGAAGGTGCCTGCGCCGGTCGCGTGCGAGGCTGAAGCCGTCGAGGCTCAGCCAGAAGGGCTGCGTCCACGCGAACTCAATGCGCGAGCGCTGCACGGCACCGGCCTGCGTTGGGGGCTCGTACACGGCTTCCGAGACCGTCACGCGCACATACGTGGCGTCGCGCGTGCCGGCGTCGCGGCGCGCAAGGAGATCCCACGGGTCGAAGCTAAGAGAGGCGCCATACTCCTGCGTGAGAAAAGCGCCGTCGTCCGTCGTCGCGACGATCTTGTGCGCGCCCGCCGCGGCCACGGTGATGCGAGTGCCCTCCACCTCAATGCGATCGATGGTGGGCCCCGTGCTAAAGTAGAAGCAGCCGCTCCGCACCGCATGCAACATCGTATCCAAGCTCGCGTCAGGCGCCACGCAGAGCACATTGTACGCGAGTCCCACGCCTGTCTGCACGTACTCACCCAAGTTGTCATGCCCGAGAATGCCGCTGCGAATGCCCTGGTACGAGTCGCCGCTGCCCATGCCCCACACGAGGCAGCCGGAGGAGAGGAGCGCGTCCCACTGTCCATCGCTCCGCCACGAATAGCCGCCCACCGGCTCGGGAGCGGCGAGTCGGACGTAGCCGTTTGCAACCTCATGGAAGTGGACGCCCGTCAGCTCCGCCGCAAACAGCCGCTCTTTGGGGCAGCTCTCGGCCTTGGGAAGGTCGATGGGCGTGCCCATCGTCGGGTGGTAGGCCATAGCTAGCTCGGGGTGTTGAGGGAAGAAGCCAAAGTGCGGGCCAAGACCGGACTCGAAGAGCAATTCGGCGCCGGCGAGGACATGCATGCCGAGGGTGGCGCCGCGCTGCTCCAGATCTGCATCGACGACCGCGTTGTGCGCATTCGCGACCAGGCCGACCAGGTTGTATCCGGCGCAGTCGCGGAGGATCTGCTCGGTGGGCTTGTCGGCGCGCAAGATCTCGCCGTCGCTGGTGTGGACGTGGAAGGACGCGCGGGCCCAAGGCCCCGCACTTGCCTTGGCATACGGGTTGAAGATGCCCGGCAGCGCCTCGCCATTGGCATGCCTGTGCCGGAGCCCGATCACACGCTCGAGGTCGCCCGGCCGGCAGACCGGCGGGCGCACCGCGGCATGCGGCCCGGCCCATGAAGCTTCAGCCTGCCGGAGAAGTTTGAAGACATTTTGGTCGATGCGCACACGCTTGCGGATGGCGTATCCGCGAAAGATTGATTGCAGGCGCACTACTCTTTCGAGGTGTCCTGCAAACGTGTCAAGTGAAAAGTCCTGACGCAATGTCCAGCACGCTGAAGCGCGATTGTAGTCGTCTGCCGAGAGAAACTTGCCGCACGGCGCGCGGCCAGATGCGGTGCGCACAGCCGCGAGGTCGTCCAGCACGACCACTTTCTCTGCGCTCGAGGCGCAGCCCATGTGCAGAGCGGAGCTGGGGCAGCGGCGACGGGCGGCGAATCGTGCGTCTAGAATGGCTACTCGACGGCGGGCGGGGGGGGGCAGCTCACAGGGTTCGGGGCCTTCGGGCTCCAACCCGGATAGGGGGTCTGCGCCCCATCGGATTTGTGTCTGTGTGTCGCTCGTGCGTGTCGTCATCATCTGTCCCGCGTCCACCCATACCGCGTTGGTGTCCAGTCCGAGCCTGACTGTTGTTCATCTTTCTACATACATAGAACATACATACCATCGGAGCCCCGCAAATAGGTAGGTAGGTCCGATCTTGACCGCCCCAGAGGGCCCCGCAATAGGTAGGGAGGGTGGGTGGGTGGGGGGGGGGGGGGGGGGGGCTGGCGGTCGGCGCCCGCAAATGTAGTAGGTAGGGCGTTTTGGCGGAGTCAGGGCGGGGACACACCACCCTGTCCGAGATGTCAAGTAAAAAAATCACCTTGCGCGAGAAAAAGAAGTCACGTCGTAACGACTTTAGCGTATGCCGGCCGCGAAGGTCTCCCCATCCACTTCCCGTGGCACACGCGGGCCTCACTGCTGCCGTGCACTTTGCCTGTGCTGCTGCTGCTGTCTCCTCCTGCTGTGTATCGTCTTCATCGTGCTCCTCGTGGGCGCCATCTTGCCACTCGGCCAGATTGGACCACAATCGGTTGAGGTGTGCGGCGTGAGCCGCTGCGGCCATGAATGCCCAGAGAGCAGCAGCCCGGCCAGCACGACCACTCGCCTGCTCATCGACGTCCGCGTGCACAACCCAACCATATTCTCCGTCGGCGTCAGCAGCACCGACTCCGCGGTCACGCTCGTCGGGCACAGTGACAACATGGACCCCGCCACGAGCGCCGACGCCACCATCAGCGCGGGAGCACTCGTTGGCTGCTCGCTAGCTCGTGGCGGAGTCACGCTCCCTCCCGGCTGGGGCGAGGTAGCCTTGTACTGCGAGCTGGCTTCACACAATGCGCCGTCTGAGGCACTGATGACGGCCGACGGCATCAGCGTTCGCGTCAGCTACTTTGTCGCTGTTGAATTCCTGATGTCGTTCCCTTTCAGCAGCTCGATGACAATAACGGCGAATGAGGCCGACTTTTCGCTCTTCCGGCAGCCGCTCCAAGGCACACGGCGTGAGCTGAACGAGCACGACCGACCAGAGGGCTGTGCGAACTATTTTGAGGAGCTCGCGAGGGAGGCGGGGGCGCTCGGGGGCAAACCGTGTGCGGTGCAGGTGTGTGGCGGTGCGCCTTTTGCTTCGATCCAGGCCGACAGCGGCAGGGCGTGCGCCGCCCACATCGAGGAGCGTGCGGCCAACGGCTCGATCCCGATGGACGTGGACATTCAGGTGAGCCGCCTGCCGCGCCACGACGCGCCCGCGCCCATTTCTCCTAGCGCGCCGCCTCCTGGCAGGTCTATAATCCTTCCCCGTTGGGCGTCAGCGTGTCCGAACTGTTCGTGGCCGTGGTCGAGACTTCGCGACACGGGGTGGCCCAACACCCCAGCGCATGGGCCTCGGAGGTCACGACGCTCGAGATGGTGCAGGCGGGGCAACTAGCCGCCTGCACGCTCCTCGCGCCGCTCACGCTGCCAGCACATGCCTTTGGCGTCGCTGCGCTCTCGTGCAACTTTCGCGTCGGAGCGGACACCGGCGCGCTGCTGCAGATTGTGAAGAACAGCCCCAACTCGCCAGTCGAGCTGTCGATTGCCTACCGCGTCGCGGTGCAAGTCCATGAGCTCGGCGTGAGCGTCGCGCACGAGCAGCTCGAGTCCGCCTCCTTCTTGCCGTCGCGGCTCATCGACGAGGGTAGGCGAGTCCGCGCAAGGCGTAGACGAGTCCGTCCGCCGCACACAGAACAGACTCCAAGAAATTCCTAGCCTTTGATTTTGAGGGTAGGCGCCGGCTGCAAGGCGAGGACCCGTGCACTGGCTATGCGCGCCACCCGTACGCCGAGGTCGAGGTACTGGCGGAGCCCTTCCAGACGCTACTCTCCAGGTCGACACGCCCGACGCCTGACGGACAGCTGACCTCAGTCCGGCTGTGCAGCCAGACGCTGAGCGAGGTGCAGGCGGACAGCGGATTGAGTTGTGCCCAGGCAATCGAGCACCGAGCGGCATCCGTGGGTGCGCTGGCCGTATCCGTGGAGGCGCAGCTGCACAACCCCACCGCCTTTGCGTTGGCCGTATCAGATCTGTCGCTCGTCGCTTCGTATCCGCACGTTCCTGCCGCTTCGTCGCATCCGCTAGCGCCCCACCCAAGCACGTGGGGCGAGGATGCCACAATCCTCACGCTGGCCCAACAGAACGCCATTGCATGCGAACTCTCTGCCCCGATGCTGCTGGCTGGGTTCGGATGGGGCAACGTCTCCGTCAACTGCGAGCTCCGTCTAGGCGACGAGACTGGAGAGCTCATCGCGCGCATGCTACCCGTGCTTGCCGATCCCGACGCGACGCTCCGCCTCTCCCTGGCGTACCGCCTAGCCGCCGAAATGGTGGGCGTGCTCGTCAACGATGCGGACACGATCGATGAAACCTTCTCGCTCGCCGACATGACGGCGGGGGCCACTCGGCAGCAGCGCCGTGTGCAGGAATCGGACCCGGTTGCCTCCCAAGAGCCGGGGCCCTTTGCGGAGGCCGAGGAGCTGCTGCCGCTGCAGAGCTTTCATACGAGAAAGTGCGGCACCGACATTGACGACATGGTCAATACGCTCTTCAACAACCTTCACAGGGCGCACGGCCCACAACCCGAGGTCGCCATCGCTGCGCTGCAACCCTGACCGTCGGCTCCTTCGGACTCAGGTGTTCTCGGCGTCCTCTGTAGTCAACGGCGTTCTCTGTGACAGACTCGCCGGCATAATCCATGAGGCTTGCACAGGGTTGGAGAGGCTCGGCTTCAATCCCTACTCTGGCGTTCTCAGATGTCCTTGCGAGGCGGCGCGCGATCGCAACAATTTTCCTCGTGGTTTTGCATGGCGGCTAGCCTTGTGTGTTGTCTTCTCTGGCCGTCGGCTGGCGGAAGTCGGGGAGAACGTGACTGAGCCACGGGAGCATTTCGAGGCGGAGCTACGCGCTCCTGGCGCATCGGTTGGGCGTCTCAACGATTCGCACACGGAAGAGTGGGCACCACAGCCGCAAGTGGATGCAAACGCGTCGGTGGCGCACATGGACTCGATGCGTGCGAGTGCCGACCGCCGGCTCGCGGCTCATCATTGCAATAATTTGGTGAATGAAGGGATGAATGTCTTGCGCAATCACATGAACGCCGACGAGGTTTTTCAGTTCTTCAACCCCACCGGCTTCTCCGCCACCATGCGCGCATCGGGGAGCGCAACGTGGGCGCACATCGGCACAGGGACACTGGACATGCCCGAGGTCACATTCGCGGGGCGCTCCTCGGCGGACCACCCACTGCAGCGCAGCGACGTGGCCATGCGGCTAGACTTGCAGAATGCGCTGCCTGGGCTGTTGGATAGTGCGGCCAACATGAAGTACTTCTTCTGCGCGGTCGAAGGCCAGTTCGATGGCCGGTGCGCTGGCACACCGATGAAGCTACGCGTGGACGTTCAAGAACTGAGGGTGACCCTACTGTCCACGACAATCAACTTGAGAACCGGGGCGGGCCAACCTCTGGGCCCGCACCTTGAAATCGACGTCAGCACGTTACTGTCGGGCTCCTTTGGTGGTGGTGGCCGCCGCCGCCTGTCACAAAACTGCGGAGACCTGGACATTTGCATCGCCACAGGTCCCGACTGCTCAATTGTGCAGTCCGAGCGGGGCACCATGCCGCAGCCGCCGCCGCCGCCGCCGCCGCCGCCGCCGCCGCCGCCGCCGCCGCCGCCCGCTTGGATCGAGGTGCACGCCAACACTCGAGAGACCTCGAGAACGCAAGCCCTCCCGTCGTCCACAAGAGAGCTCACAACGGGCGCCCGGCGTGCGACTTCTTGTTTGATTTCCCACCGATCCCGCGATTGCGCGAGCGAGGTCCGGACACCGGAGCGCGGAGGAGTAGACCAATAAGCAATATTGCCATTTCGACCAAGCGCGAAAGCGGAAAGGATAAAGGAAGCTGACACTGTTGGTGTGACGTTGTTCTTTGTGTGGAATCGTTTTTTGTCTCGAGGAATGTGGCTTGTGGGGATGACGGGGATGTGTCTCCGGTTTGCGGCGTAAATTGCCGTAAACTGAAAATCGCTTCTCTTCAGCCGTAGAAGCGTGTGTGTGTGATCTGGCCCGTTTCGCCAGCGCCGATATATTTAAACACCGATATAAGACACGTGTGCATCTTTGCCTCACCCTTGCGCGAAAGCGAGCGCATCTCCTGGGCAGCACCCTCCCGCAGTGCCGACGGCCTGTATGTGTGCGTTCGGGCAACGGAGCCGCGCCTCGTGCCACCCTCTAGGGCCGACTCGGCGCGCCGAGCGCTCGCAGTCGACGCCACACTAGCCGTGGCGGTGTGACGGCATAGACCAGCACCGCGACTCAGAGCTGCAGCCCTTCGTACTTTTGCGACCCTCCGCGCACCTTGGCGCTGATGTGCCTCCTCGTGGCGACGTAGCGCACGACATGGGCCGGCGCGCCCGGCGCGTCCGAGGCGGCCTGCCAGTCGCTGCGCCACTCGGCGACGTGCTGGTCGATGAGCTGCATCAGCGACGAGATGTACGCCAGTGTGACGAGGTCGTTGCCCTGCTCGTAGTGCCACAAGTACGCGTCTAGGATCTCGACGAAGAGCGGGGCGTGCATCCCCGACCGCTTGCAGCCGTCGGCGATCTTGAGCGCGCGCTGCAGGCACTCAGGACACGAGTGACGCAGGGAGATATGGGGAGACATGGGGAGATATGGGCAGATATCACCTGCAGGCACTCGAGCGCGCGCTGCGCGTTGCGGTGGGGCGAGAGCCCCGCGAGCGGCCAAAAGGCAAAGGACGCCTTCGCGACGGCGCGCGCCTACTTGCGGCGTCATCCGTGAAGAGGCGCCGTTCACGGCTGCGCCGGGTCTGTGCTTTGCGGCGGCGCTGTTCCTGGTCGGGCTTCTTGAGCAGCGTGGCGCCGTACTGCGTGGCGGAGCGCGCGAGCGTCTCGTACTGCTCGGAGGAGAAGGACGTCATGTGCGGCAGCGCGGCCGAGAGGAGGGAGAGTGCCGCCAGCTTGGCGCTCTGCTCGGCCACCTCCTCCTCGAAGAGCGTGAAGGCCTGCGTGAGGTACTCATACGCGCCGTCGTCGTCGCCGCAGCTGTCCGCCACCTGCGCGCACTGCACGTACAGGCGCAGCGCGAGGTTGGGCGCGGCGGCGGTCACCGCCTGGACGATCTGGCCGACAAAGGCGAGCAGCTTGCCGCACGACACCTCGAGCGTGGCCCCGCCCTCCTCGGCCAGCCGCACGCGGCGCGCCAGCTGGTCGCAGGACGGCGGCGTGGTGGGCGGTGGGCGGGTGGGGCGGTGGGCGGGTGGGGCGGTGGGCGGGTGGGGCGGGAGGGGTGGCTCCTCGCCTCATCAGCCGGGCCGCGGGGTGGGTGGGGTGATGTGGGGTGGGGTGGGGTGGGGTGATGTGGGGTGGGGTGGGGCGGGGTGGGTGAGGGTGGGGTGGGCTCCTGCAGGAAGCGGAAGAGGAGCGGCACGAGCACGTGGGGCAGCCGACCCGGCGCGGCGGCGGCGGCGTGCTTGTACGCCGCGTTGAGCACGCGCGCCTCAGCGTCGGTGTCCTCGTGCGCGAGCGCGTGCATCATGGCGGCCACCGGCGCCATCTCGTCGGCGAGCTCCGCGTCCAAGCCTAGCCGATGCTAGGAAGTGTCTAGGAAGTGTCTAGGAAGTGTCTAGGAAACGTCCAAGCCTAGCCGATGCTCATGAGCCGATGCGGACTCGCTCTTGGGCCACGGTTGGGCTCTCGGCCGCATCGCGGCGACATCGCGGCGGCATCGCGGCGACATCGCGGCGGCATCTCGGCGCGCATCTCCGGCGGGCTCTCGGAGCGCTCTCGGCGACATCTCGCCGTCGGCATCCGAGCGGTCAGAGGCGCCGTTTGCCGTCTCGGCGCCATTGGCCGGCGCGGCGGGCGACGAGTCCCCTTGGAGCAGCGGCGCGCACAGCACGAGCAGCCGGTCTGCGCGAAGCGAGTCCGAGATGACGCAGCCGCGGCCCGCAACCTCCCGCAGCAGGCGCGACACCACTCGGCGCTGCTCGTCGGGCTCGAGCCGCGACACGAGCCTACGTGGGAGATATGGGGAGATATGGGGAGATATGGGGAGATATGGGGAGATGTGGGGAGATGTGGGGAGATGTGGGGAGATGTGGGGAGATGTGGGGAGATGTGGGGAGATGTGGGGAGATATGGGGAGATATGGGGAGATGTGGGGAGATGTGGAGCGCCGAGCGTCACGAGCCTACGTGCTGAAGACGCCGACATCAGGGCGGGAGGACGGTATCGTGCAGAGTCGTCTTCAGAGCACCGCGTGAGTACAACGGAGGCGAGGACAGTGAATACAGCGGAGTGCGGCCGAGTACGGCTTAACACGTGTCCTCTCGGGCGCTGGTTGGGGGACATGAACACGTACTCCGCTTCTAGGGCCGCCAGCCTCGGCCACTCGGTCAGCTCGAGCACGTACAGCACGTCGCCGCCCTTGCGCTTCAGCGGCAGCGAGAGCAAGTCCTGCACCACCGCCACCGCCCGCTTCTCGGTCACGACGCCGAGCGACTCGAGCCGCGTGCTCGCGAGGGAGAGCGCGCGCTCGAGGTACTCGGTGTGCGCCTCGTACGCCTATCACACGAGATCGGCCGAGATCGGCCGAGGTCGCCCGAGATCGGAGGCGCTCGGGCCTCGGCTTGATGAGTCTCGATCTCGTGCAATCTCCGGGCGCATCTCGGGCAGCCTGGGCGCATCTCGCCTCCAGCGCGAGCCGCGCGAGGGCGAGGGCGAGGGCGAGCGACGGCAGCAGCCGCAGCGAGGCGCAGCGCCGCTCGACGTGGTCGGCGACGGGCGTGAAGACGTCGCGCGCCTCTGTTTCGCCGTCGGCAGGCTCGAGCGCGCAGAGGCGGCTGATCAGGTGCGAGAGGATCGCCTGCCGAGGCTTCGCCGAGATACAGCCGAGATATAGCACAGAGGATGGCCGAATACGAGAGGAAGGCGGCGGCGGCGAAGGCGGCGGCGGCGGCGGCGGCGAAGGCGGCGGCGGCGGCGGCGAAGGCGGCGGCGGCGGCGTGTGTGTGTGTGTGTGTGCGTGTGTGCGTGTGCGTGTGTGTGTGTGTGTGTGAGAGAGAGAGTGTGTGTGTGAGTGTGTGTGCGTGTGTGCGTCGGCTATCTCTCGGCTATCTCTCGGCTACATCTTGGGTGCCGACTCGTCGGCGGCAGCGGACAGCCAGGAGAGGAAGCGGAGGAGGGTGGGGAGCGTGGCGGTGTGGTACGCGACCGGGAAGACCTGGCAGACGCACTCGAGGAGGTACTCCTGCGCCAGCCCGTCCTTGCACGACACGATCAGCTCGAGCAGCGGCTGCACCACCTCTGCGGTGTACACCTGCGCAGCCGGCGGCGGCGCCGGCCTCTACTCTCGCGCCTTGCGCTTGCGATCTGATGTCTTGCCCATACGCGGTGTCGGCAGAGACCGTTTGCCGCCGCGTGCGCCCCGGCATGGATTGCGCCAGTCTATCGCCGTTTGTGTGCTGCGCCGCATGCCCCCGCCCCGAGGTCTACTTCACACACCTGCAGCGTCACCCCCTCCAGCGAGGCCAGGCGGTGCAAGTTGCCGCCGACGACCACCTTGAGCTCGGCGCGCTCCTGCTCACAGCCGCAGCCGTGAAGAGACGCCGTCCACAGCTGCAGCACCACCCTTGACACGGCGCGCTCCTTCTCGCGCTGCTCCTTGTTCGCCGCCGGCCCCTGGTGCTGCATCCGCACCTGTGGAAGAGAGAGGTGGGGAGAGAGGTGGGGAGAGAGGTGGGGAGAGAGGTGGGGAGAGAGGTGGAGAGAGAGGTGGGGAGAGAGGTGGGGAGAGAGGTGGGGAGAGAGGTGGGGAGAGAGGTGGGGAGAGAGGTGGGGAGAGAGGTGGAGAGAGAGGTGGGGAGAGAGGTGGGGAGAGAGGTGGGGAGAGAGGTGGGGAGACGCACCCAGAGCTTTGCCATCTCGCCGAAGTTGGCGAGGACGATCTTGATTGCGTCCGAGACGGTCCCTCCCTCGCCCTCGTAGTCCGACCTGAGAGAGCATGCGTGTGTGTGTGTGTGTGTGTGTGTGTGTGTGTGTGTGTGTGTGTGTGTGTGTGTGTGTGTGTGTCTGTCTGTGTTTGTGTCTGTGTAGTCAGACCCCGTGTCTGGCAGCCGCTCGCGCGTGCACTGCAGCAGGTAGTTGCGCAGGAAGAGGCCGCGCAGCGGCTGCTGCACCCCCTTGCAGTGCTCGACCAGGTCCTCGAGGACGACCTTCGCGGCCGCCTCCTTGGACTGAAGAAAGACGCGGCCGACCGCCAGCAGCAGGTACAAGCGCGGGAGCACGTTGCCCGCGTGCTGGACGAGCTCGTACAGCTCGACCATGGGGCGGCCGCGCTCGTGCTCCGCCTCGAAGAACTCCTCCAGGTGCCGCAGCTCCGTCGTCACGTCGATGTACACCTCGTAGTACGCCTTTGGCCCGAGCGCCGACGTGCGGAGCTCGCCGATCATCGTCGCGGCATGGTGGAGGGCAGTGCGGAGGTGGCGCTGGTCGAGCGCCTGCGAGGCGTTGGAGCGCGGCGGGGACGATCACACGAGCGGGCGGCGCGGCGACGGCGTGCCGAGGCTGGCGGCAGGCGGGCGATGTGCGGTGCTGCTGGGGCGTGTGTCGCTCGTATATCTGCGGGGATTGCGCGCCTTCTTCATATAAAACGCCTGCTGCTTGATCGCCTGCTTGGCCGGGGCGAGGGCCTCGGCTGCGCTCATCGCGTGACACACAGAGCGGCGGCCAACTCCAGCGCCGCGAACCGGACTCCGGCGCTTCCTCTCGGTGAGACTTGCTGTTCACGTAAACGCGCAACCCCGGGCCCGAAATCGCACAGAGTCACGCAACAGAGACTTGTTCACGTAAACGCACAGAGACTTGTTACTCTACAATATCTTGACTGAGCACAACCGATGAATCGGCAGCAGGGAGACAGGAAGGCTCGCTGTGTGAGTCGGCCACGCAGAGTCGCGAAACCTGGGTGGGAAGAGGCTAACCCGCTTCACCCTTCGAGGCGCCGACTTTTGTGTGACGATTTTTGCCACGAAAAAAAACAAAACCAAAAAAACAAAACCGGCAGTACAACGAGGGGTACAAGGTCGACCTCGCGGAACCCCACGCTGGCCCGGGAGGATGCGATGAGGTGAATGAAGTCAAGCTCTGGACGCCCCTCCTCAAGACCTCCTCGGCGGGCGTTGGCAACGCCTCGAGCGGCGGCACGCCCGCCTCCGTTGGCCACTCCTACGCCTTCGGCAACACCGAGGAGAAGGCCCGCCGCCTAAACATGGGCTGCAAGGCGCGCGGGCAGCCCGGCCAACCCTTCGACCACAAGAACGGCCACGGCTACGTCACGAAGGCGCATCGCGGTTTCTACCACGACGCGATCTTTGTCAAGCGCAACAACTTCAACCTGCTGCTCCACGAGATTTTCGGCGGCGGCTTCTCGCCCACCGCCGTTCTCAAGCTGCGCCGCCTCGCGCGCAACAAACAAAAACACGTGTGAGTGTTAGAGTTGTTTGGTATTGCTAAAAATCTCTCTCTCCGCGCGCAAAGTCGCGCGCGGCAGCGTCGACCGCACGGCCTACTCGCCCACGTACTCGCTTTCTTTTATGTCCCACCATGCAGAGCGCATCTCTCTCTCTGTTGTGCGAGGCGTGAACCGCGCCATTCGCTCTCACCTGGCAACCCTGTCTGCACGTCTCGCGCGCGCGTGAACAGGGCTCCAGCCTCCAGGCCCCAAATGACGTGTGAGTGTTAGAGTTGTTTGGTATTGTATTGCTAAAAATCTCTCTCTCGAAAAAACGGCTCTGTGTTGAAAAGCAACAGGGGGCTACTCGGAGCAGATTTCCCGCCTCGCGACTAACTCCAGGCCCCAAATGACGTGTGAGTGTTAGAGTTGTTTGGTATTGCGCTAACGGACCTTACACGCCTGTAACCTCTCTTTAAGGTATTGCTAAAAATCTCTCTCTCTAACTTCTGTTTTCGTAAACGTAGTCGTGGCCCCCCGCTACGTCGCACGAGTGCAACTGGGTAGCGGGGGCTATAAATAAAACGCACCCAAGCTAAGAAAGGAGTCTCCCCCGCTGGTCTCCTCCTTCCCATTTTTTCTTTTCTTTTGAGAGCAGGACGCCGGGTTTGTCTTGTATGTGCATGTCGGGCCTGGGTGTGTGTGTGAGGGGCAAAAGGGGCGGGAGCGTGCGGGGCAGAGGCCCATAACGGCGAGCGGCTTGTCGGGGTCCGGAGAGTTCGAGGCGGGAACGAGGAGGGGGGAATGGGCGGTCGGCGTCGGGGTAGAGCAACAGGCGCGTACGGGGTAGCCGTCACTCTCCCGCCTCAAAAGGGCGGGGCTGTCCCGGAAAGTGAGAAACGCCGGGCAGCGTGGCGCATTACTGAACCCTCCCATACGTGCTCGTACTCCTCCTTTGCTGTCCCATCTCCTCATCTCTTTCCCGCCTGGGCGGGGCGGTGGGCGGGCGCGCGGTGCGGTGTGGCGTGTGCGTGTGTGCGACTGCAACGAAGGACCGCTCGCAGAGGACCATTGGGTTTGTACTATTAACAACGAAGGCGCTCTCAGAAAAAAAGAAAGAAAGCACCGGTGAATTCTTTTGGTGGCGCTTCTGAGCTCGCCGCTGCTCTCCGCTCACCACCCTTGTCGCCGCGCCGCGATCATGTCCCTGCTGGCGGCTCTCTTGGTAGCGCCGGCGCTGACGCTGCACCCCGCGAGAACAGCGCTGCGGCCGCAGCCTGCGCGGGGGCCGCTGCTGCAGCCGCGGTTTGCGGCGGCCGCAGCTCGGCCGCGCGGTGCGATTGGCGCGGCTGCAGCGGCTGCGGCGGGTGGCGTGTGGATGCAGGAGGGGCTGGAGCGGGAGAAGAAGGCGAAGAAGGGCGGCGCGGCGGTGGTGGAGCGGCCCAAGGCCGAGCCCAAGCAGATGAGCAAGGAGGAGATTGCAAACGAGCCGATGTGGCGGCTGCTGATACACAACGATGACGTGCGCCAGCCGCCGCAAGGCTCCCCGCACTCTGCTGCTCGCCGCCGCCGCACCTCCCCTACCGCTGGCCCTCGCCTCGGCCGCTGGTGCCACCGATCGGCGGCCTTCCCAGCCGCAAAGCGCACCCCATCCGACACGACAGCGCCGCTCGGCCTGCGCCGCGCCGCCGCCGCCGCCGCCGCCGCCAGAGTTGCCTCGCCCAACGCACGCGCGTGCGGCGCAGGTGCACACGTGGGACTACGTCATCTACGCGATCGTCTCGGTCGTCAAGACGGTCACGCGGAAGAAGGCCCACCGCATCACAACCACGGTGCGATAGACAGATGGAGGGGCGAAGAACAGTCAGAGGCTCGGACTGGACACCAACGCGGTATGGGTGGACGCGAGACAGACACGCAGACTCGCAAGACACCCAGCGGTACGAGAGGGCCCTTTCGCAGAGCCTACCCGGCTCTTCGATCCAGTCCCCAGACACCTCACACCGACGCGTCCCCGACGCGTCCCTGGGGCATCGCCCTGGCATCGTCCCCGACACCGCTCTGACGCGTCCCCGACACCGCTTTGACACGTCCCCGACACCGCTCTGACACGTCTCCGACACCGCTCTGACACGTCTCCGACCCGACATCGTCCCGACACGTCCCCGACACCGCTCTGACACGTCCACGACGCCGCTTTGACACGTCCCCGACCCGACATCGTCCCGACGACATCGTCCCGACACGTCCCTGACACCGCTCTGACACGTCCACGACGCCGCTTTGACACGTCCCCGACCCGACATCGTCCCGACGACATCGTCCCGACACGTCCCTGATATCGCCCCCGTTATCATCTCCTGTAGGTGCATACGATGGGCTCTGCGACCGTCACCATCACCTGGAAGCAGCAAGCCAAGAAGTACTGCATGGAGCTGCAAAAGTGAGACGTCGCCGAGATGCGCCGAGATGCCGCCGAGATGCCGCCGAGGTACAGCCGAGGTACAGCCGAGGCACAGCTGCGGTACAGTCGAGATACAGGTACAGCCGAGGCACACAGGCGAGGCACACAGCCGAGGTACAGTCGAGGGACAGAGCCGAGGTACAGCCGAGATGCAGTCGAGGTGCAGTCGAGGCGCCTCCTCGCCCGCGCCCCCTTCACACAACAGCACAGCCCCGGGACCGTCATCGCGCGACCGGACAGCGACAGTCAGACATGCGGCACACGGGCGGTCGCACGGAGGGCGAGCAAAAGCCTTCTCGCGCCCCTTGACACGCCGCCGCTCCGCCGACAGGTGGGGCCTCACCTCCTCCATCGCCCCGGAGTCGGACGGTGACAAAGGGCCCGGCGGCGGCGGCGACGGCGGCGGCGGAGGCGGCGCGTGAGGCGGGTGCGTCACTAGGACGCCCTGCCAGGTGCGCCGTGGTTCTCCACGCAGTTTCGCCGCCGCACTCACCGCCGCATCTCCGCGCCTTATCTCCGCTTGACGGCCATGCCTTGGGCGGCAGCCAGCTTTCCTAGCACACAACGTGTGAGAAATGTCCAAATTTCACAAAAAGTGGATGACTAATCAAAATTGAACTTTGGAAAACTCGGACCCACGAAGAGAAGGAGCGCGCGCCAATGGCCGCCTCCGTGACACTCCCACCTCCTGGGCCGGCGCGGGAGTTTTACTGCCGAGTTTCCCCCGGCCGGCCGCCTCCTGACACGCCCACTGACCGAGCCCATCGAAAAAAATTCGGCGCGCCGCACTGCTCTGACCCCTGCTCGCCCCTGCTCGCCCCTGCTCGCCACTGTCGCCTCGGTTGCCGAGGCTGCCGCGCACCCGCGCGCTACGCGACTACGAACTGCACCAGCTGGGCTCGAACCAACGACCAAAACGTCCCCGACCCGAACGCTGCACCAACTAGGCCACACCGCAGGCTCGATATGCAATACGCACAAAACTGGCCGCTCATAAAGCACTACTCATTTGCCGAGGCCACGCGGCGCCCCTCCACAGCCAGCCTACCCTCCTATCGCGCCACTCGAAGCCCCGCGGCCGCCTCTCGCCTACCGCGCTGCCCTCGCCTGCCACCGCACCGCCCGCGCTCCAGCCTAACCAGCTCTGCATCTCGCAACACACACTTGACAGGGACAGACCAGGCGCAGGAAAAGGGAGCGGGGCCCGAATCCAAGGGACCACCCCGTCGGGCGGAGGAGCTGTGAACTCAGGTCCAGCAGGAAGGCTGCTGGCTCCTGACTCATCCCCCAAATCCCCCACACCTTGGCGGCCTGAAACCTTACCATTCCGACACCTCACACACACCCCTCCCCTAGGGCTAAGCAGTGCGCGAGCCCACCCGACTTCAGGCGAGACGTTGACCACTCCTTTGGAACAGTTCTGTCAGTGGCTGCACTAGACGCCCACAGAGGCGCGCGGCGCGGGCAGATGACTAGGGGAGAAAAAGCGGAGAACCTAGCTCGCTGGGAGATGTGCGCAACCTAAAGACGGGAATAGGGGAGAAGTGTCAGTGTGAGGGGAGGGCGTAGGCTGGCGTTTTTGCCTTTGAAAACTGAACAGTTTTTTTTCAAAATTGAACTTTGAACGCATCTCTCTCGGCCTCTCGCGCATGAAAAAAATCAAAAATAAGTGAGTCTCTCGACACCTATACGGCTTTAGCTACAAGCTAGAGCCGTAGAGGCTAGAGGGGAAAAAATGCTTAGCGCGAAAAACAGGCACACCAATCTCCCTTCCTCTCTCTGTCCCCCCTTAGAGCTCCAGAAACCACACCCCCCTGCCCTGGGATCGCGTACGAGCTGTGGCTACCGGAGATCTCTCCCTCTCCCCCTCCCTAAAGCCTGGCAATGGATCAATAACGCTCACAAAGACAGCAACGTCCGGACTAAGCGTGAAGCTGTCACTGAGTGTGCTCAGCTGCGGCCAGGTGATGCGCTATATCGTAGCAGAAGTAGCAGCTCAGCTTCGGCCATGTGGTAGGACTATCAGGTAGTAGCCGAGCGGCCACTGTGACCGCTGTGTCGGAAACGCTGAGCTAAGGCCGAGCTAAGATTGCGCCGGTGCGAGCTTTAGGCGACTTCGCGTGGTGCGCGAGCGTGGGCGTGCTCTGCCATCGGCAGGCAGCGTGAGGGCTGCGATCTCGCGCTCGGTGGCCGCTAGCTGGGCAGGGTTCACAGCCACCCTGTCCTCAGCCAGGGCAGCGCAACGGTGCTGAGGTTTCAGAAGCGCCGAGCGCCAGAGCAGCAGGGTCTGGTCGGCGAGCCTTCTGCGGGTAACGTCGGTGCTGCCCTGGGAGCACCGCAGCTTCTCCAAGAGGTGCTCGCGAAGCGTCGTCAAGTGCGGCGCCAGAAGCGTGTGCAGTGCGTGGCATGTGCACGACAGTGCCTTCAGCTCGATTGCTGCACTCGTGATGGGCGAGTCCCACATGAGCGCACGCTGGCGCCGCACGCTCGGTACCCGGTTCTCGCCGATGACAAAGGCGAGTGTGAGGAGCGAGTCGTCAGTCAGATCGAGGAGCACCTCGACAGGCCTCAACATCGAGCCGGCGAGCGAGGCCGCCGCCGCCGCGTGGCCGTCGGTGGAGATATGAATGTGAATCGCGACAATAGCCGGGGGGAGCGCGGGCCCAGGTCGCGCACCCAGTCGAGAACGATGAGCGTCCAAGCGCCTGCAGCGGCTGAGAGGGGGGGGGGGGTCATGACCCCAGCAGCAGAGCGCTGCTGCTGGGGGGGGGGGGGGTCGGCCATGGCTTTAGATGTGCAGGGGGGGTACCGACTACCGAGCAGTGTGCGGCCGCTCCTGCTCCTGACAAGGGACACGACAGGCTCGCAGCGCGGTGCATGGTGGAATCCCAACTCCACTGGCGGTCTCATCTCAGTCTAGCGACCTTCCTCCGGCTTCTCACCGGCAGTCTCTCACTACCACGGGCACACTGACACAGGGGTGGCAGGGGCGGCGGCATGAGTCTCCCACATACTATGCGGGCCTCACTAGAGGTGCGGCCTGCGCGTGTCCTCGCCCTTGGGAAGGTCTTGAGGGGGGAGGGGAAGGGGCTGTGTGTCTGTGCATGCATGCATGCATGCATGCATGCATGTGTGTGTGTGTGTGTGTGTGTGTGTGTGTGCGAGCCGCCCTGAACGCCACGAGCGCGCCGCGAGCGCACGCCGGCGAGCCGTCGGCAGCGCGCGACCGCCACCAGAAATATCTTAAAGAAAGAAAGAAAACAGACAACCCAAGGGAGGGATGGGAGGACGGCACGCCGCCACCACACAGGGATTTTAAGGAGAGGAGTGGTGGTGCTAGCCGTCGCCCACCCTAAACCCTTGGTCGTCTGCCTCTTTCTATCTCCCTTCGCAGCGCCCTCGCCGATTCTCGCTGCAACCTTCATGCCACCTCGCGGTCGTCCCCCGGGCGAGAGCCCCCCGCCCCCCTGCTTCCCTAGAGGCCTCCCCTGCCTGTCACGCCATCCACTTGCTCGCCACGGGGGGCACGGACGACGGAGCCTCTCTCCTAGACACAAGACATGCGAGGCTGGCACATCACACGATCCCGTAGCTAGGCCGGCACCCCATGGCCATACACCCACACCCACAAACCTCGACAAATACCCCCCCTCCCCCCAACCCCCCCCCCCCCCCCTATGAGCAACGGCCGCATCCGCCACCATCCTGGCAGCGGTCGGACCCTGGCAGCGGCGTGCTCGCGGGGACGCGGGCGGTGCAACACATGCAGGTCATGTCGACGGGCTCCGCGCCGCTGCCGGTCGGGTCTCAAAGACCAATCAGATCCGCGGCCGCACGTCCACCACCTCGTAGGAAAGCCCCTCGACCACCACCGTCTCGACGTCGCCGGTCGGTTGCAGGTACGTCAGCGGTGGGAAGAGGAACTCCGCCTCGCCGGGGAAGGCGGAGAGGAAGCTTATGTTAGGGCCGCGCTCGTAGAAGGAGTCGGTGATGAGCCGCAGCAGCACCGCCTTGACGCTCGCAGAGTACTTCATCGCGACGCTGAGGTCCGATGTGGTCGACATGGGCGCGAGCTCCGTCCCGCCCTGCTCCATGAAGTCGGCCGGCGCCGTGACGTCCTTCATGCCACGGTAGAGGTAGACGCGACGCAATGCGGAATCGCGCGAGTGGTCCGCCTCGACCGCCCGCAGCTTGCCGAGCGCATCACGGATTAGTGCGACCGTCACTGGCAGCATGTGCGGCTCGCCGCGCAAGAAGCGGTCCTTGTCGCGCAGCGGGTTGTTTATGCTCTTGTAGGCCTGGGATCCGAGAGAGGACGAGGTGAGAAACGGGCCGAGTCAGAGGGCAGCGGGAGGGTTGGAGACAGAGGAGCTTGCCTGCGTAGTATAGAGACGAAGAGCGACCACGTGCGCCTCAGTCAGGTTGGCCAGCCGCGCGCTCCGGTGAGAGACAAAGTCCTCTAGCCGCATCCCGCGCATCACGCCGCTGCTGTCGGCCACGGTGCGGCACGCAAGCACCCTGCCTCGTTCGTCGCAGTCGCGCTTGAGCCCGCCCTGATAGGTTTGTTCGCTCGAGCCCGCCTCGGCGTGCAGGATGTAGTCGAGGCACTCGCGGTCGTCGTCAGTGCCGCCGGCACTCACCTCCCGGATGACGGCGGCGGTGCCGTCGATCAGTCCTTGAAGGACAGCCTCTCTTGGAGCGCACATGTAGTGCTCCACGCCCAAGGCAGCTGTGGCGGGGCGCCCAAACACGAGCTCTGAAGGAGGGTTGGCGAAGCGGTTCTCCTCGACGTGAGCCTCGGTGGCGGTGTGGAGCACGCGGAGGGCGTCGAGGCCGCCGACCAGCGAGGCGACGGCGCTGACCATCATGGTGTGGACCACGCTGGGCTCTTGCAAGTCCTCCTCCGCATTCAGGGCGTCGTCCTGCGTGCTGTCGCGCGCGCTCTGCTCGTTGTCGCCACCGGCCTCTTGGCGTGGCTCTTCCACCTGCGCGAGCTCCACCTCCTGGCGTGGCTCCACTCGGACCGTGACGCGCCCCTCGCGCGCCCTGCTCCGCCTCCTTGTCTCCAAGAGCGCGCAGCTGCAGACGATCGCGGCGACGAGGCCGATGGCCCCAACACCCGACCCCACCGCGATCGCAAGGATCATCTCCGCCTCCTGGCCTTGCGATGGAAGGAGCGGCGGCGCAGGTGCTGCGGGGGGCCGCGGGGGCGACGGGGGCGGCAGGGGCGGTTGGGACGGCGGCGAGGGAGGCTGCGGTGGCGGCGACGGCGGCGACGGCGGCGAGGGCGGTGGTGGCGAGGGCGGTGGTGGCGAGGGCGGTGGTGGCGAGGGCGGTGGTGGCGAGGGCGGTGGCGGTGGCGGCGGCGACGGCGGTGGCGACGGCGGCGACGGCGGCGACGGCGGCAACGGCGGCGACGGCGGTGGCGACGGCGGCGACGGCGGCGACGGCGGCGACGGCGGTGGCGACGGCGGCGTCGGCGGCGGCTGCGACGGAGGAATTGCCGGTGGCGCGGCCGGTGGCGCGGCCGGTGGCGCCGAGGGCGCCGAGGGCGGTGGCGCCGACGGCGGCGACGGCGGCAAGGGCGGTGTTGGCGAAGGCGGTGGTGGCGAGGGCGGTGGCGGCTAGGGCCATGTTGGCAAGGGCGGTGGTTGGG
>NW_005201113.1:263145-296208 GCF_000372725.1 Emiliania huxleyi CCMP1516 | reverse complement strand
CCATTCTCCCAGCGGAGCTAGGTTTTCGCTTTTTTTTCCCCTAGTCTTCTGCCCGCGCCGGGCGCTTCTGGGGGCGTTTAGTGCAGCCACTGACAGACTGTTCCAAAAGAGGGGTCAACGTCTCGCCTGAAGTCGGGTGGGCTCGCGCACTGCTTAGCCCTAGGGGAGGGGGTGTGTGTGAGGTGTCGGAATGGTAAGGTTTCAGGCCGCCAAGGTGTGGAGGATTTGGGGGATGAGTCAGGAGCCAGCAGCCTTCCTGCTCGGCGGGAGCGGCGAGGGCGGCGAGGGCGGCGGGTAGTTGCACTCAGTAGGAAAGAGCGAGCAGACATCGGGAAGGGCGGGCAGGGGGCAGGCGAAGTGGTTTGTACCACCCAGGTAGCAGGTGTTTAGCGGCAGGTTGTTGAGCTGCGACGGCACGGTTCCGGAGATGTCATTGTCGTACAGGTCAAGCCTCACCAGCTGCGAGAGCTTGCCCGTATCTGGAGGGATGGTGCCCGAGATGGAGTTGCTGTTCAGGTAAAGATACTGCAGCAGCGAGAGCTTGCCCGTATCCGAAGGGATGGTGCCCGAGATGGAGTTGCTGTTCAGACTAAGCGCCTCCAGCCGCGAGAGCTTGCTCGTCTGCGGAGGGATGGTGCCCGAAATGGAGTTGTCTATCAGGATAAGATACTCCAGCTGCGAGATGTCGCCCAGCTGCGGAGGGATCGTCCCCGATAGCCCTCGGCTGGACAGATCCACCCGGGTGCCCGTGTAGGTGCCGTCGCACAGCGACGTGCCGACAGCGCTGGTGGGGCAGCCCATGCATGGCACGCTGTTGTCGCAGATCGTGCCCGCGGCTTCGCAGCGATCCGCCAGTAGGAGGAGCGCGAGCGGGACGAGGCGCGGCGCCGAGGAAGAGCAAACCGCCGCCAACAGCGCAAGCGCGATTGAGCTTGCCAGCGTCATGGCGGGCAATCGTGCAAGCTGAGCTCGCGTCGCCGCGCAGCCTGCGCTGTAGAACGCGTACTTTGCACTGACGCGGGATGCAGGTGCGAGCGCGGTTGAGGTCACGGCGAGTGGCTGCGGGGTGAATGGTAGCGCTGCATCGAAGGTGAGGCTCGAGCCCAGCACTCCGGAGAGCACCGACAACAAACTCGCGGCATCGCTGCCCACGTCGGCCTGCATGGCGGAAGGGAGGCGGGACTAAGAGAGCGTCTCGCGATTGACCCTGCATGTTTTCTTTCTCTAAAATTGTTCTTGGGACGGCCCAGTAAATCTACAATACCTCGCCGTTCTCGCAGGAGTCGCGTAGGCGGCTCCCGTGGTGTACCTGTGTTAGTGCCAGTGCGCGCCAGTCCCGTGCCCAGTGCTGTGCGAGGGAGTTCGTTATAAAGTCTTTTTTCATCATCTCCCCATCATCCAACTCCCACCTCCTCCGCTCCCGCTGCCCCCCGCCGGCGTTGGTGACGGAAATTAATTCCAATTCCGCTCTATCGTGCGTCGGCTCGTGTACTTCTTTCTGAGCGCGCGCGTTCGTTCGCCCGTCAACACATCTTTGTGTTGCGTGCAGACAACCACATGCAGACCGTGCATAGTGGAAGTTCCGAAGACAAGGAGCCGGTTGCCGCAGAGCGGAGCGTCGTCCCAGACACCCAGCACGCGGGGCGATAAGCAAATGCGTTCTACTGCCAGGCGACGCTCTTCCTTCTCACCCTCGTAAACTCATACACGGACGTCATAACTCTGACCCGTTGGCAGTGCTTTGGATCAATGATAACGGGGAACACTCTCTACATCGGCTGGGACCCCTCGCGCCTGCCTCCGCCGCACAGGACCTCGCAGCCCTGCGCCCTTGCGTCCTCCACCAGCGCGCTCACCTTGTCGAGCTGCATTTTGTTGTTGAGAGGGCCTGTTCACAGCCAGAGGTGTGAAGAGACGCTGTTCACACCTTGTCGAGCTGCACCTTGTTCGTCCCACTCTCGTCGTTCTCCCTCCTGTCGCTTCCTCCTCTGTCGCGTCGCTCTCGTCTCACTGCCTCGTCCTGCGACGCCGCCGCCGCCTGCCGATCCCTTGCTCTCGCGGCTTCTCCCGCCTTTCGGCGCAACTCTGCCCTCCTCGCGGCATATTTCGGCCCCTCGAGTTTATCCAGCTCTCCTCGCGCAAGGACGACTCTTCTGACGCCCACTGCGATCATTTGCCGCCAAGTCATATCGTTGCTCAGGTCCACTCTCTCTTCGAACACTTGTACCTCCACCGATGATGTTGGCGCTGGGGTCCCCTTCGGGTGCATCGTTACAGCTGACGACGGGATTACCACTGGTGTTTCGTCTTCCTCGGAGTCTTCTTCCCCGGCTTCGGACAAAAAATTCTTTTCTTGCAGACGGAGAGCTTCTCCGCCCGTCCGCCCTCTTGTGGCATCTCCGTGCCGGCGGCTGCGCAATGGGCTTCGGCGCGGACGTGCTCGCAATCATCGTCGGCTCGGCGACGACGATGCTCCTCTCGACGACCATGGTTGTTGCGTCGCTCAAGGCCGGAATCACGCCCGGGGTGAGCATTGCGATTTGTCACACCTGCAAGAGGCCTCACAGGTCACCGTCACCCCCGCTTTCATGCAGGTGAGTCCGCTGGTTGTGCTCTTTTGCTGGGGCGTGCTTGGCAAGGTTGCCCAGGGCGCGAACGGCCCTCGATTCCTCGCGCTGGCGCAGGTCACTGGCTCGGCTGCGATGCCAGTGGTAACTGGCTGTGTCTTTGCCGGGCCGCTGATGCAGGTGCTTCACCTTCAAAAGGCACAGGCAGCTCTAGACGAGGCGGGCATCGACTGCGACCTCCAGACGATGGAATGGCAGGCGGCGCAGGGCTGCATCGACGACAACCTGCCACCTGACAAGCAGCTGCCCAAAGTCAACATCGGCATGACAATCTGCGTGTGCCTCGCCGGCTCCGTTTTCGGCCAGGGCGTCGTCGGGCTCCTCACAAAGAGCTTGCTGTCCGACCCGTCGTTGCCGGCGCCAGAGGCTCAGGCGTGTGTCACGCTGATTAAGACAGCGACGGAGCCGCAAGGGAGGAGGCCGGCATTGTGTGTGTCGCTCCTCCTTGCCTGCCTCACCTCGCTCCTTTCGCCCCTGCTGGTGTACTTCTCACTCGCCAAGGCCAACGTGACCCTCTTTGCGATGGAGACGGCCGCCGGCAAGGCCTTCGAGGTGCAGGTCCCCTTCTCGCCTGTTTACATCGGGATCGGCGCCCGCTCCCGCCTGCCCCTCGCTGGTTCTTGATGTCGGCGTCGACGACACGAAGAATGCACGATGCGTTCCATAGGCTCCCTGCTCACGCTTCCAACCGCGCTCGTCATCTTTGGTGGTGCGGCCATCCGCCTGATCATCGAGTACATGCTCGCCGAGATGAAGTTCTCCGACCCAGAGGCGGCCGTTGACTGGCCCTCCGACTCCACCAGTTGGATTGGAGGCGGCGCGATGACGGCCGCGGTGATATACGCTATGCTGCGCTTTCTCAGCCCGACGGGGGCCGCCATGGTGGACGAGCTATCCAAGAGCGAGGCGGAGCTGCTCTCCCTGCCCTCTCGAGTGGTGTCGCTCTTATGGGTCGCCATCGCCGCTGGGTCCTGCTTGATGGGCCTGCAAATCCTCCTCACAGACGGCCCCAGAGGGATCCTCGCCAACGGTGGCCACACGGTAGGTGTGCACTAATGCGCAGGCTGTGAACAGGCCTCGACGGCTTCACTATCACCATGCTCGCCGCCTTTGTCTTTATGGCCCTTCTCATGTCCGCGCTCGGTGCCGAGGGCGGTTCAGGGCTCGAGGGGAAGGAGCGTCTCTTCACAGCACATGTCCATGATTAGGCGCCGTCCTCTCCCTCCAGATCGGAACGTCCGCGTCGCCGGTCTCGGGCACCATCTTCATCACCGCCCTCGTCTTCTGCCTCCTATTGCTCGCGTGGGGACGCAACGCCTTTTCCGACGTCGAGCTACTGCAGAACGTCCTCACGGGCACGTGTGTCGCCGTAAGTGCGGCCAACGACCTCAGCCAGGACTGCAAGGCGCTGCAGCTGTGCGGCTTCCCGCCGCGCTCTGGTTTCGTCGCGCAGCTCATCGGCGGCCTGGCCGGCTCAATCGTGGTGCCGTGCGCGCTGTACGTCGCCGACGACGCGTATGGTCTCGGCACCGAGCGCTTGATTGCGCCGCAGGGCCAGATGTTCGCCACGCTGGTCGACGGGCTGCTGCTCGCCGCGAAGGTCCCGTTCAAGCCGGTAGCCGTCGGCATTGGCATTGGCGTCGTCGGCGTCCTTGCGGATTTCCTGGTGTCGCGCGAGAGCATACAGATCCCTGCGATGGCCATGGCGGTGGGGCTCTACCTCCCTGCATCTCTCGGCATGGGCATCCTTGTCGGCTCCTTGTGTCGATTCGCGGGCGAGCAGGTCCGCATGTGCACCAAGAGCTCGAACGAGGCGTTCCTGCGCACGCACGAGTCGATCCTCGCCGCGTCTGGCCTCATCACTGGGTCCGCCTTCCTCGACCTCTGCCTCGGCATCGGGGTGCTGGCCGGCTTCAGCACGGAGCAGCTGAGCCTCTTTACGACCTCGGGCGAGGAAGGGAAGGCGCCGCTCCCCGAGGTGCTCCAAACGGTGCTCGCGATCATCGGCATCGCCGCCCTCGGCGCCATCTCCTTCTTCAACTCGCTGAACGGCATCGCGGACCACACAGTCGAGAATGGCAAGGCGGGGGGCTCGCTGCAGGCGGGGCCGGGAGCGTCGATGATGTGATGGCGGCTCTAGCGCGTCGGGAGTGGTTTACGTCGGCACCCTTTAGGTGGCATGTACAGTACTCAGAAGTCAGTACCGTGACTCGTAGTACAGAGATAAAACACATTTCATATCCACCTGGACCGCTGTACGAATCTGTACGTCTCTCTCTCTCTGTGCCTGTACATTCTTCTCTGCACCAGGACCTTCCTCTCTCTCTCTCTCGAGGACTGCGAGAACTCCGATAAGAAAGCCACACCCAATCCCAAACACACCAAAGCGCTTGGCTCATGGTGAAGTAGAAAGGGAGCTCTGCTTCACCCGTGCCTCGCCCAATACGCAGACCCGTAGTCGTACGCGAGCTCCTCCCCCTTCTCGACCGCACGCGTCGTCGCCACGAGTATGTGGAACGCCCCATCCACGAGCACCGCCCAGCAAGTCGCGTTGTTCGCCGGTGCGCCCCGCGGCGCGTGATTGACGAAGCGGAGCAGGCTGCCTGAGCCTCAAGTCCCGCGACGGTGAGGAGGCGGAGCTCTCGAGAGCTTGCTGGGAGACGCGCATCTACGCTGAGGAGGCTGCCTGCGGAGCGAGCGGACAGGTGCAGGCTGCCCGCGGCGTCCGGGTAGCGCATCAAATACCGGTCGGCGCCTACCATGCGGCCGAATCCCGCCGAAGGTTGGCGAGAACCTCGAGGGCTCGCGCTGCAGAAAGCCTCTCGGTGCCGCAAGCCGCGCTACAAGCCGTGGTGTCGGAAGCGAGGAAGCCGCGCGCGAGCGTGCCCGTGTACTCGCCGATGATGTGGTGCCGCGGCAGCGCCGTCGCCGCAAACAGTCCGTGCCCGCCGTGGGCATCTGGGGCGACGTAGGTGGAGGTGTCCACGCCGGCGGTCGCCGACACGCCACCAGAGCGGACCTCCTCGACGCACCGCCGTCTGTTCATGGCAAGAGGCGTGAAGAGACGCCGTGCCACAGCCGCCGCGGGCCTCGGCGGCACAAGGCCGCCTCAGCAGCTCCGTCGGCGGCGTTAGCTCGTCGGCCAACGCCTCTGGCGGCAAGCTCTCGAGCGGCAAACTGCGCTGCACCTGTGAAAAGGGGAAGGGGGGAGTGGCTCACAGATGAACCCCGCCCGAGACAGCGACTCAGATGTGGCCTAGATCTAGCCCGGCCTTGGGGCGCCTCGGCCTGATCTCGGCCTGGTCTGTCTCTAGGTCGGCGCCTCGGGCGTCTCAGCGACCAGCACCACACTCATGGTGAAACGCAGTCGCGTCTCCAGCTCACTGATCGCAAGCAACTGATGCGACGGGTCGCCAGGCGGCCCGCCGTACAGGACATGCGTCGGCGGGCGCGGCGGCGGCGAAGCGCTCGGGCAGCGGACGCGACCGCCGGAGTCGTCCCAAGCGCACGGGGGCGAGACGTCAGCGAGAGTGTGCACCCACGCAAAGGTAGCCTGCTGGGGCGGCGAATGCTGCTGCTGCTGCTGCTGCTGCTGCTGCTGCTGCTGCTGCTGCTGCTGCTGCTGCTGCTGCTGCTGTGGTTGCTGCTGCTGCTGCTGCGGTTGCTGCTGCTGCTGCTGCGGTTGCTGCTGCGGTTGCTGCTGCTGCTGCTGCTGCTGCTGCTGCTGCTGCTGCTGCGGCTGCTGCTGCTGCTGCTGCTGCTGCGGTGGCGGCGGCGGCGGCGGCGGCGGCGGCTGCGCTGGTAACGGCCGCGATGGCGGCGGCGGCGGCGGCTGAGCCGGCGGCGACGGCGGCGGCGACGGCGGCGGCGACGGCGGCGGCGACGGTTGCAGCGGCTCGCCGTGTTGCTGCCCCGCCCCGCCACCCGCCCCACCACCGCCCTCGTTGCCTGCGGCGTGTTGGCCGCCGACCGCCGCGTCTGGATCCGCAAAGAGGGGCGCGTCGGAGGGGAAGTTGTGGACGTCGGTGAACCACGGCTTGGCGTAGACGAGGTACAGCATCGGCCTGTTCACACCGGGCGGCTGTGAAGAGGCGAGCGGAGGCTTGGCGACGAGGCACAGCATCGGCCTGGAGCGGCGCGCCGCGCCCCTGCTAAGGTTAGCCTGTGTTCCGAGAGAAAGCTCGTATTATGGCGCTCGAGGGGTACGCGCAGCCCATGACTATCACTAGTATGGTTGCGTGACTAGTCTTCGTTCTCAGCAACGTCGCCGGCATTATCAGCCAATCCCGGGTGGGCGATCTCGGGCGATCTCGGTGATCACGATCTCGGGCGGTCTCGAGTGATCTCGGGAAATCTCGGGGCGATCTCGCCTGGCCGCGGTGGATGATGCGGTAGTCAAAGGCGAGAGCGTCGGCGCACAGCTGCGGCGTGCAGTGGGGCAGGTGGCAGCTGCCGTCGCCGAGGCCAGTGTAGAGGTGCTCGCGCGTACACCTCTGCGAGCCTGTTCACGGCTTGGAGGTGTGAAGAGCCGAGGCCAGTGTAGAGGTGCTCGCGCGTACACCTCCGCGAGCCTGTTCACGGCTTGGAGGTGTGAAGAGACGCTTCACCGCACTGCAGCCCTCCATCGCCGCTCGGCTGGGAACGGTGGTTTGCTTGGTGGGATCTCGCAGACCTCGCCTAGGCCTCGGCTGGATCTCGGCTAGACCTCAGATAGACACATGGCCGAATCTCCGCCAGACCTCGGCCAGACCTCGGCCAGACCTCGGCCAGATCTCGGCTAGGTCTCGGCCAAGTCTCGGCTTGACCTGGGAAGAACTGTGGCGGGCCGAGCTCATCGGTGAGCAGGTCGACCAGAGGCACAAAGATGGTCAGGCAGTGCGGAGGCAGGTCGACGCCTGCTAAAGCTCGAAGCGTGAAGAGACGCTGTTCGCGGCTGCGGGCGGCCCACCACCAGTCCTCTCGGGGAATGCGCCAGGCGTGTGATGGAAGGGTCTGCGTGTTGGAGTGTCAAGAGAGGGAGGAGGCGTCGGTGCTCGGCACCGTTCGGGAAGAGGAAGCCTCCGTCGCGGTGCCAGCCCTGCGTCTCGCTGCCTGGCCGATTGTCGACCACGCCGCGCCACAGCTCCTTGACGTCGTCTCCGAGCACGCTCCGCACAAACGGCAGCCACGGCGCGGCTGACCACAGCAGCAGAGACTCGGTGAAGATGGCGTCGGAGAGCGCCCAGCCGCGGAGGTCGTAGCGAGCGAAGCGGCGGCGGCAAACCTCGTTGAAGCGCCACGGTGCCTGCAGGTCGACGCCTCGAGCCGCGAGGCGCTCGTCCAGCAGCCGCGACTTGCGTTCGAGCACCGAGCGGCAGGCGGCGACGAGAGACGGCGGCAGCGCTGCTTCAAAGACGCAGACGCCAGCCTCGAGGAAGAGGTCCGCTGCGGCGTCGGCGTCGTCGGCGGTGGCGGCGAGGTCGCCGTCCGCGACGAGGTGGGTCATGGAGTTGCCGACACGACCTCCAGCACGACCTCCAGCACGGTCGTGTCGACGGCCCCCCGGGCACGGCTCGCCAAGCCTCCAGATTCCGGCCACGCCGAAAAACGAAGATACACGCGAAGATACACCGAAGATACACACCGAAGATACACACCGAAGATACACGACACAGCTTCGAAGATACACAGACCCCGTGCGTAACGACGCCCCGCGACTCGACTCGGTGTGCATTGAGCTGCCCTGCCGTTGCACCTCTCCGCTCGCGTCTCGGAGCCGGCGGGCGTGTTCGTCCTCTGAGCCTTAGCCGCCCAGAGCACACGCCTCGAGCCTAAGCACTTCGCCCATACCTCTCTCGCGCGGCCTTTGCGCGTGCCTGCGCTGCCACTCTGCGCATGCCCGACCCCCGGCTCAAGGCAGAGCCACCCCGGCTGGCGGTGTACACTGACATCCGGTGGTTCAGTCTCGCCTCTCGCCACTCGCGATGCCAACTGCGCACTCACCCTGCTCGGCCACCGGCGCGGCCACCGGCGCGCTCGGCTGCTTGCGCGTGCCTTTCCAGTTGGCAGCCGGTACCACCGCCTTCTTCGAGGCCGCCCGTCTCGACTGCTGCGCCCGCGGCTGCAGCGACAAGGACACTGCAGAGCCGCCATACTGGAAGGAGAGCACCGACAGCATCACGCGCACCGCCTTCCCGGCGTCATACGCAGCAACCTTTGGGGGCGCGCGGACAGGATAGTTGGGGCCGTTGGGGTGCTGCCTCGCCAAGCAGATCTCTGCACGGTTAAACCGCGGCTTCCACGGCGCCATCACCGTGAGGCCCAACGCCTCGATCACGTTGGCCTGCCGGTAGATCGGCTCGAACACCGTCTGCACGTGCACGTACACGTCCTTCACCTTGGTGAGCAGCGCCAGCAGCAGGCTCGACCGCGTCGAGTCGGCGTGCCGCGTGTTGAGCAGCTTGAGCACCCACTTTGTGGAGTCGCCGCCCTTGTCCGCCGTGATGACCACCTGGATCTCGCTGTCTTTGCACGAGGACGGCCACTCGAGGTCGCCGGCCGCCGCGTGCTCGCTCACCATTTGCTGCACGCTCGCCAACAGGTCGACGACGCGAATCCACGCCGCAGTCTTCGTTTTCGAGGGCGACTTCTCGTCGGCGACGGTGAACGTCCCCGTCTCGTGCGTGTGCTCACCGGCTCGCAGCGCAGCGCGGACCTCTGAGCGGTTCGCAATCTGGACGCCGATGCCCTTCAGGTAGCCGCGCACGCACTCGCCCAGCGCGCCAGTCATCTCGCCGACGAGCGTGACGGTCTCCTCGGTCGACAGCTTCTTGTTGAGCTTTTCGCCCAGCTGCGCGTACAAGCGAGGGTTGGCGCGCGCGTGCGTCTGCATGAGTGAGACGACGTGCTCCTCACCGCCCGCGAGGTGCCCGAGCACCTGCGTCGTAGTGCGTGTACGCCTCCGGTCCTGCCGTTCCGACGTATCGCTACTGCCGACACGCGCTGCGGGGACGCGCACGAACCTCTGTCCGTTGAGGGTGATGGCGTCGCCCACCTCGGGACGCCCCACGACCGCGGCCACAACGGCTCTCTTCGACGGCGAGATCTTCCCCGTCTGGCTCTGCTCCAGCGCCTCGGCCGCGTACCGCCTCTTTAAAGCCTTCGACCTCGAAGACGAAGATGCGGCCTCCCGCGCCCGCGCTTCGGCCGCCGCGGCCTCCGCCGACCTTTGCCCGGCCTCCGCGCCCGCTGCTCGCTGCTCGGCGGCCAGGCACGCCTGCTCGGCCAGGCTCCCGCGCCACTCGGAGGCGGCCAGCAGTTGAGCCAGCTCATCCACGCGCCGCTCGGCCGCCAAGCGCCGTTGATGCTCTTGGCCAAGGAACGCACGCAACTGCGCCTCGCCGCGCCCCTCACGAGCCGCTTGCTCCGCGGCGCGCGCGGACGCGGCAGCCAGCCTCAGCCGCTCCGCCTGCGCCTGCATCCTCTGGATGGTGCCGTTCAGCGTGTCGATGCGAGCGTTCGCCGCCAGACGTTGCTGGTCCGACACGTGTGCCGCATCCTGCAGACGCTCTCGCAATCTCTGCACCTCCGCCGTGAGCTGCGCTCGCGCGCGCTGCTCGACGCGCAGAGACGTGGCTGTAGCCGCGTGCGCCTCCGCCTCCGCGTCCATGCGAGCCACAAGCGCGACGTTCCGCTGCTGCAACCTCTCTGCGCCGCCCCGAGGGAGCGCGACCGGAGGTAGCGGTCGCCGCTCCGGATCAGGCGCCAGGCCCACCGTCGCGCCGTCGAGCGCTGGCGCAGCCGCCTTGCGCGCCTTTCCGGCCCTCCGACCTCGCTTGCTGCCCCCCTCCTCCGCCGGCGCGCCGAACGGCGCAGCCAGCCGTCGGGCGAGGTCGAGGGGACGGCGCGTGTTGCCGACCGTCTTATCGCGCAAGTTCCGGAGCGATGTTTTGTTAACGCTCAGAATACTCGCAACCTGCGGAGGGAGGAGGAGGGAACCGCGTGAGAGGGAGTTGGGAGAGGGTCCCGGATGGCGTGAGGAACGGTGAAGGGTGGAGGGGGGTAGGGGCACCTTTGCGTACACGTCCCCCGTGACTGGTGCCGCCTTTGAAGACGGCACGTTGTCCAGCGCGAAAAGCAGCTCCAGCGCGAGCTGTGCCGGGACAGGCAGCGAGATCGGGCCGTTTGGCTCGAAAGTGGCACTCTCCGTCCCCGGCTCCGTCACGGTGCCGAAGGTTCGTAAGAGCAGCAGCTCCTTCTCCTTGAAAGACTTGACGTGCGAGACCAGCTCCTCGGCCGAGTGCCTCTCTCCCGCAGCACGAAGTCCCTTGTACTCCTCGTACGGGTCATCGTACACCGCCAACGGAGCCTGCACCTCCGGGTTCGTCTTGCGAATGTGCTGCACGTGCGACGCCCAAATTAGCGGACTGCGCGCGATGAAGTAGTAGTCCTTGTTCACGCCCGACAGCGCTGCGGCGTCGCGCGGGGGCAGCAGAGCGGCAATCACGAACTGAGCGTCGGCGCAAGCCTCCGACTGTAGGATGCGCGTGCCCAGCACTGGCCCGTCTGTGGGCGCAGCAGCCACCTGCGCAGGCTCGGGAGAGGGGCGAGAGGTCACTGCCTGGAATGTGCCTCGCCCTTCTCCCTGCGCGCCAGGACTCCAGAGCTACCGTCTGACATGGGGATCGACACGGGCGATGCGCGGAGGCGCTCCAAGTGTGCACCAGGGTGTCAAGTAGCTATCTTAATTTGACTGGGCGACGCGGCTCGCTCTGTGGTGAATGCGAGCCTCCGCCGCGCCAAGGGTCGAGCGCGCGAACGGCGCATTCGCGAACGGCTGGGGCCCGAGAGCCAGTCAAATTATGGGGGAGGGAGGGCGCTGGCGCGAGTAGGGCGGCACCGACGGCGCTGGCATTACCGTGGAACCCATCGAAGACGAGCCCTCGCAAGTCGCTGTGCGGGGCCAGGGAGCGCAGGAGGAAGATACACAGCCCCGACGAGGCAATGAAACGGTGTATCTCGTGGTGTGTATCTCCTCCTCTTGAGTGTCCGCTGCTGGCGAGCCGTGCGGGGGCGACGGGGGCCAACCCCTGCCTATGCGGGCTGCTTAATGTAGCGTGCCGCCGCGAGGCGGGGCCGCCATTTCTCGGCGAGCTCCTTGACTCGTGCCTCGTCCCGGAGGTCCTCCCCGAGGCGGTGCATCGCGTTCTCCGGCTGGTTCATCCCGCGCTCCTCCCGCACGGCGACTGGCGCGCACTGGCACTAACACAGACAGATGAAAGGCGGAGCAGTCTGCTCTAGCCTCACGTCGCGTGCCCTGTCGCCTGTGTTGTTCCTGCTATTGTTTGTGCCCTTGGCACCGTGGGTGGGTGCTCAGTGGGTGCTGCCGCCTCTCTCTCACGCACGATTCACATACGGCAAGGCCTAAAAAGCGCGTGTAGCGCTAGGCCTTGCACGTGGCCTGCACGTAATTTTCCTCTGGTTTCGCGCGTCTTTTTTCTCGTCGGCGCAAACACATAACTCAACAACGAAGGTACGGACCCAAGACGAGAAGAAAGCTGTCACAGTGGGGACGGGCGGCGCCGCGTCACTCAGAGCCGAACCGCGGCCGCGCAGACGGGCGCCGCGATGGGGCTCCGAGACCCGCCCGCCCCCCAGCAGTAGACACACCCGCCCACGCCCGGCAGCCAGGCCGCAGCGCCGCGCTGGGCGCGGCGCTCGCTGTTGCCGGGCTCGGGCGCACACACAATAGCGCACTCGCCCCCGCCTCAGAGCTTCTCTCACGACATGGGCGGGGGCTCGGTGTCCACAGCCAGCCGGCGGCGGTGCGCCGGCGGCGGCTGTGCTGGCGACTCCTCAGGGGAGTGGCGCGGGAGCGGACGCGGACGGCGCGGGCGAGGACTTGGACGTGGGCATGGGCACGACGCGGCATGGGATCGCGGCATGGGAGTCGGCAGTAGAGTCACAGAGGGCCGGCCGCGGGCGGCGGGCGGCGGCTCACTCGAGGCCGGCGATGTTGGTCGCGCTGCCGTTGGGCTGGCCGACGAGGTCGAGCAGCGACGCCGCCGAGCTCGACCGCACCAGTTCCATCAGCGACGTCACCGACGGCGACTCCTTGAGCCCGTTTGCCAGCGCCGTCAGCTCTGCCAAATCGTCCGTCGACGGCGCGCCGGTGAGGCTGCCCCACGAGTTCCGCCGTCCCCCCGACCACGGAAGCACCTGCGGAGGGCGCGGGGCGAGGGGCGGGTCGGCGGGGCGGCGCGGTGCTAGAAGGCTGGGCTCCAGGGGAGCGTCGCTTGGAAGTGTCCCATAAGTGACTCGCACAAGCCCGGATCTCGTGCATTGCGGGTCAGGGGTCGTCTCGGACGCGCTCTCTGAAATGGCGCTCACCGACGGCGGCGGCATGCTCCCCGACGCTCCCATGTCGCTGCTCGATGCCGCGCGCACGAGCGCCGCAAGGTTGAGCTCGGACGTGCCCTGAGGGACGTGGACGTGTGATGGGCGCATAAGGCAGGTACCACCTTAGTAGGCATCTTGCGGGGGTGTCGCGTGCGCGCAAAACACAGGAGCCGTGGGACTCAGCAAGGGAAGCGTGAGATTGGAGGCGCGTGCTTGGCGAGGGGCCGAGCGGGGAGCGTCTCGGGACTATCTCGAGGCGTCTCGAAGTGGGACGCGCACCGGCGCCGGCGCGCCGCCCGCCTCTGCTTGCTCGGCGAGGTGCTGCAGCGAGTTTGAGCTCTTGAGCAAGCTCATCAGCGAGGCGAACGAGTTGGAGGAGGGGACGGCGGGCATCACCGGCCCGCCCTCGCCACCCTCCCCCTGCCCCTGCCCCTGCATCGTCCTCTGGGCCGCGCCCTCGAGGTACTGCAGCAGCTCAATCGTCGAGCGAGACGGGGGCATCCCGTTAGCCTGCGGCCGCAGCACCGACTGCAGCAGCTGCCGCATCGCCGCGTCGCCCGCGCCCAGCGTGGCGGCGCCCCCTGCGCCGTCGGCCGAGCTCGACGGCCCCGTGGGAAGCACCCCCTGCCCGGCGGCGACCGTCGCTGCGCCCGCGGGGGGGCGCTGGCTCGCCCACTGCGCCGTCCCCGGATCGATCTTTGGCTTTTTCGAGCTGCTGCGCCCGCCGCCGCCGCCGCCGCCGCCCGCCTCGGCGGCGGGGGCGGCGGCGGGGGCGGCGGCCGGGGCGGCGGCCGCGCCCTTTTGAGGCCTCTTGCGCGCCGCCTTGGGCGCCGCCTCTTTGCGCGACGGCCGCGCGCCGATCGCCTTGACGTCGCGCTGCACCGCCGCCTCTGGGATGGGCAGCTGCGCGTCGAGCATCACCTTTTGGGATATGGCGGAGGTCATCATCACCACTGTAGCGAGCGTCTTCGAAGAAGGGGGGGGGGGGCTTGCGGTGAGGCTGCTGGGCTCCAGCAAGGGCCCGGAGTGTCGGGAGTGTCGTCGACACTGCGGCGTCTCGGACGCGTCTCCGCGTCTCGGACGCGTCTCGGAAGCGTCTCGGAAGCGTCTCGGAAGCGTCTCGGAAGCGTCTCGGAAAGTGCCGCTGACCGGCGAGACGTCCGGCTTGACCTCGAGGTCGTACTTGCCCGTCGCGGCGAGCTCGGGCAAATTGAGCGTGCTGGCGGGCTCCTTGGTCAGGTACGGGAAGCAGATCCAGCGCGCGTCGCCCTTTGGCGGCAGCGGCTGCCCCCACGCATGCACCATCGCGGGGAGAAGCGTCCTGCGGGCGCGGGGCCAAGGCGGAGACGCGTCCATGGCAGCGTGTCGCGGAAGCGTCGGTGGGAGTGGCGTGGGTGTGGCGGGAGGAGGGTGTTGCGCGCGGAGTGAGCGCATGCGCCGGCGAGCGACGGAGCGCGACGCCCGGCGTGCGTACAGAGGCGGCAGCGCAGCAAAGGTGGGGGGGGGGGGGGCGTCTTTCAAAGTCTCTGATCTCACTCGAGCTGCAGCGACTGCCACTCGCGCGGCTCAACCCGCAGCAGGACCCACTGCTGCATCTTTTGCCGGAACTGCAGCTTGCCGTAGATGACCCCCTTGTCGCTCACCCCAATCTCAAACTGCGAAGCGGCGGCGGCGCGAGGAGGGTTGGGGTTGGGGTTTGGGGGGGCGTGTGGAGGGGCGCGGCAGAGAGCTTGGGGCGCAGCAAGGGTCTTGCCCCGACTTGTTTTCGGGGCGGAAAACGGCGGCGGGAAAGGGGGGCGGGGCATCGTGCGGGCCGGGCGAGCGCGCCGGCACTCCAAACTCGCCGTTCATGAGCACGTAGAGCCACGACTCGTTCGAGGACGGAAAGACGGAGACGAGCATCCCGCTCGCGGCTGAGGTGCGGAGAGAAGTCGAAAGTCAAGGGTCTCTCTCCGCGGGACAGCGTGGGGCAGCTGACGTGGCCCGCGCCAGCATGGTGGTGGTGGTGGTGGTGGTGGTGGTGGTGGTGGTGGTGGGGGGGGGGGGTGCCGGGCGTGGCGGTGCGATCGGAGTGCGCCACACCATCGGCGGAACGTCGGACGGGCAGCACAGGAAGCGTCTCGGAAGTGTCTTCTCGAGGAGCGTCTCGGAAGTGTCGTCTCGCTGCGCACTCGACATGTGCGGATGCGTCACGAGCGGCCCGTGCGCGCACGAGGTTGCGAGGACGGTCCCGTCGGTCGCCTCGTCCGCCTCCTCGCCGTCGGGCGCCACGCCCGCCGCGAGCGCCGCCGCGCCCCCCCTCAGCACCGCCTGCAGAGGCGCGCGCTGCTGCTGCTGCGGCGGCGGCGGCTGCAACTGCAGCTGCTGTCCAACGGTCGCCATCGCGCCGTTCGCCACGGTGCCGTTGACGGACCCCTCGACCGTCACGCCCTGCAGCGTGCCGAGCGGCGAGAGCGCGCCCTGCAGCAGCGCGGGCGGGAGGCCCGCCGCGCCGGGCTGCGCCACGCCGGCCATCGCCCGCGCTAGCAGCACCTGCGGACCGGGATGGAGTGGGCGTTTGTTCATTCGGCGGGCTGTCGGCGGCGCGGTGCGAACGGCGGGCCAGCGCCGCGAGGCGAGGGCCGGGCGTGGGCCGTTGTGCTTTGGCAGCCGGGCGGGTGCGCTTGCGCAGGGGTGTGTGTGCGTGGGCGGAGAGAAACAGACATGGACGCTGCGTCTCGGAGGGGCGTCGAGAGTGTCTCGAGAGTGTCTGGAAAGTGTCTCGAAGTGTCCCTCTATCACGCAGACGCAGAGCGGGCAGTAGAAAAGTGTCTGAAGTTGGCCTCGAAATCAGAAGTGTCTCGGAAGCGTCTCGGAAGTGTCCCGCACCGACTGCTCCTGCAGCGCCTTCATGTAGGCGGCCTGGAAGGCGGCGAGCTGCTCCGCCGACAGGGGTGGCACCCCCGCCGCGGGCGCCGCGCCGGCGTGGCCAGCAGCAGGCGCCGGAGGGAGCGGCGTCGGGCCGAGCAGGCTGCTCGTGCCGCCCTGCGCCCTCGCCGGCGGCAGCTCGGTGGGAGGTGGCGTGGACCCGCTCGGCTGGCGAAAGGGGCAGCCGCCGGGGAGCAGGGATGAGGCGGGCGCGGCGACGCTCGCGGTGGGCAGCGCGACGGGCGGCGGCAGCGCGCCCTGCGGGAACGGGCAGCCCCCGGCGGCCAGGATTGGCCTCTTTGGGGAGGGCGCCGGGCCACCGCCGCCGCCGCCGCTGCCCGCCGCGCTGGGCGCCGCCGCCGGCGCGCCGCCGCCGCCGCTGCTGCTGCCAGGCGCCGCCAGTGACGCGAGCGCCTGGACGGGAAGGTAAAGCGGGGTGGCACGGACGCGGCCGCGCCAAAGCCCTGAGCGAGGCGTGTCTGCGCGCGCCTCTGACGGCGGAGGCGATGTGGAGGAGGTATCCGAGCCCGAGGCTGAGCCGAGCTGGCCGTACGTCTTTACGCGCCGCATCTTGGCGCGCGACCGCGTCTCCTCCGTGCTCGCGCTCAGCTTGGCCTGCAGCGGGTCTGCGTGCGGCTCGACCGACGAGCCGCTGCGCCACTGCCGGTAGGTGCGCCGCAGCTCGTTTGTGCGCGCGAGGTCCGCCTCGCTGAGCACCTTGTCGGCGCGGAAGAAGATGTCCGCGAGCTGGGTGCTGTGGGTGGAGTTTGTGACCATCGCGCGCGCTTCCGGCAAGCTCCACCAGCTAGCGAGCGTCCTAGCCCCAAGACTCCCAACCCCCCTCCCCCCCCCGCCCCCCCCCGCGAGCAAGAATTTCTCGCAAAAGTTCAGTTCAGCTGCCTCGCATGGAGGACGGGCCCACACGCACACACACGCTGCACACGATTGGCTCGGGAGCCGACACGAGGCACACTGTCACCGGCTGTAGCACCGGGTCCGGACTGCTGGACACACAGCACACACAGGTCATGTGTTGTCATGACGCACGTGTGGACCCCAGTTTACGTACCAATCTCAAAAACCTGTACATGCCCACCCCCGCGTGGGACGTTCACGAGAAAAGGGCCTGCGCGCCAGACTTATTGTAGGTCCAGCTCTTTTTGGGAGCCGGCGCGCGACCCACACGAGCTTCATCTGTGACTGTGCTATATGTTTATCGGGTTTCGGCGAGCAAAGTTGTTGCGGCGCTGCGTCACCATTTGCACCGTCTCCACGTTAAAGTCCATCGGACACGTATTGCAATGCGCGCCCCCCGGCATCTCCCTGTTGCAGTGCGCGCACCAGTAGAACCAGCCGCGGCCGTCGTGGTCCTTTTTGCACGTCATCAGGCTGCAGCCGCCGCCGATCTGCCACGCCTCGCGGCAGCTAGGGCAAACCACGGTGACGGGCCCTCGCTTGCCCGCCTTATCCTCCTGCTTCACAATCGAGCGAGACGGACCAGCGGCGGCCTGTGGAGGCGCTGGCACCGGGCGCTTCGAACGCCGGGGCTCGGCCTTCCGCACGGGGTTGAAGCGATCCACATTTTTCGGGACGCGGCGAGAGGGAAGGGCGTCGACGTCGATGGCCTCGGCCAGCAGCGCGTTGTCTCGCTCAGACGCGCTGCGCTCGCCGACTGCCACCACAGCGGGTTCAGCCCTGTCGTTGCTGCTGCTGCCATCGTCCGGTTCCCCAGTAGCACTGCTGCTGCTGTTGCTGCTGCTGCCCTCGCCCGCCGAAGTGGCTAGCCCCGCCGCGGCGACGGCGGAGTCTGCGGCGGAGGGGGCCTTGAGCCAATCGATCGCGACACGGGGTCGCGCGGCGGCTTGCGTGGCGTTGCGACCGCCGCCGTTGCGACCGCCCCTGGCGCCGCCCCTGTGGCCGCCGCCGCCGCCACCGCGATCGCCCTGCTCCGCCGCCGCCGCTGCCGCCGCCTGGTTCGGCGGCTCTCTCGCTGCGCTGGGCCACACCACGTCCTTCGTGGGCACCCTCACCTCCTCCATAAATCCTCGTACCCAGCTAGTATCTCCTCGTGGTTCCAGCAGCACCGTGGTCCACCCCTTCTTCTGGGAGGCGACGATGCCGCTGCGGTACATGTGCGGCCCGCTTGCGATGCGAACATGATGGCTGGGCGCGTCGGCCGCCGCCGCCGCCGCCGCCGCCGCCGCCGCCTTTGCCGCCTCTGCGGCCCTTTCCTTCTCCGCCGCCTCGGCCGTGCGAACCGCCTTGGACAGCCTCTCAGAGGCCTCTGCTCGGCCGCGCTTTGCGCTCCCCTCCTTCTGGAAGAGCTCGATCCCCGCCCGCACGTCCTCCTCCTCGAGGTCCTCCTTGTCGCCGTCGTCGTGCTCGATGCGCCAGAGCGGCGGGTCCTTCTCCGTCTCGTCGGCGGGCACCCAGCTGGTCACGGTGCCGTAGCACTTGACGACGGAGCGCCCTGCTGGGTGAAACCTCCGGGCCACGCGCAAGCCGAGCCACTTGTGTCCCGTCGCCGACCACGCCGGGCGCAGCCGCCCTTCGACGTCCGCCCACGCCTCGAAGGGCCGCAGCCTGCCGCAGCCGACAGGGACGGCCACGTCGTGCTTCGACGAGAAGAGGAAGAAGCGCACGCACGCCGTGGTCGGGCGGGAGGGCGCCTCGCCGCTCGCCAGCCGCTTGAACTTGGCAGCGAGCGCGACGCCCGAAGCCTCCGGGCGGAGCGTCGAGAGGAGCAGAGCGAGCTTCAGCTCTTGCTCGTCGCCAAGCTCCGCCGCAGCGCCGCCCTTGACCGCCAATACTGTCGCCTTGCCCCACTTGCCGGAGCTGTCTTTGGCCCACACCCACGAGCCCACCTCCAGCGAAGGTGGGCCCGCGCCGTGGCGGTTCGACGCCCACGGAGCGGAGGAGTCGCCGCCCACGGTGAGCGACTGCGGCGGCGCGAGCTCGCTCTGTCGTCGCTCCGCGTCGCCGCTGCCCTGCTGCGTTGCCGTCGCCAGAGGTGGAGCGGTAATGGCGGTGGCGGGCGCGTTGACGGCGGCGGCGACGGCGGAGTCTGCGGCGGAGGGGGCCTTGAGCCAATCGATCGCGACACGGGGTCGCGCGGCGGCTTGCGTGGCGTTGCGACCGCCGCCGTTGCGACCGCCCCTGGCGCCGCCCCTATGCGAGCGAGCAATAGAGATATAGAACCACATGCGAATGGGTTACAGCCAACGGCCCAACGCGGCGCTCACATGCCGAGCTTGTGCGCCTGGAACTCGCGCAGCTTGTAGAGCGGGTGGCGGAGGTGCCAGCCACCCTTTAAATCGTCGTGGTCGCGCACGGCGGCGTTCCCCTCGGCGTGCAGCGCGTCGAGGATATTGGCGACGTCCGAGGAGAGGGTGACGGGGATGCCGGCGAGAAAGTTGCCGACGCCCGGTCCGAAATTGACGCCTTTGCCAGCGACGAGGGGCGTGATGTGCTTCATCACTTGCTGCGCGTTCTTGTGGGAGAGCTTGCCGCGAAAGTACGCCTCGAACTCGCCGAGCCACCCCTCCTCCTCCTCGCGGAGAGAGGTGCGCTGCTCCTCTGTGATTGGAGACCAGCCGAGGTGCGGGGAGCGGTGTGGGGAGCGCGGCTTCTTCCGCTCGCTGGCGCCGCCCCGCTTCTTGCTGCTGCTCGGCGCGGGCGAAGGCCTCGACGGCGCCTGAGCGGGCGGGAGAAGGACAAGCGTCGGGTGTGGTGGTGTGGGAGGGGCGCGGGCAGGGTTCGGGACGGGCGAGCAGGCAGCGGCGACACCTCTGCCACCACGGCATCTACCGCCGCGATCGCTGCACTCCCCTCCATCTGAGGCGCCTCCGCAGCCGCCATTGCCGCCGCCGCCGCCGCCGCCACCGCCTCGTCCTCTATCGCCTCAGCAGCCTCTAGCGCCAAGCTGAAGGCGTCGCCCGTCGGGCTCACGTAGCTCCACTGCCCGCTCTTGGCGCCGCCGCGGTAGCGCTCGCGGATGCGCCAGCCGCGGTCGAAGGAGCCCGCCCCCAGCTTACGGTCGGTGGTCGCGCGGTCGCGCTCAACCGGCGGCTCCATCACCGCCGCCGCCTCCGCAAAGTCGCCCTCGAACTCCTCGCGATCGCGCTTGCGCGCCGCGCCACCCGAGCCTTTCGAGGCGAGCCTGCTCCGAGCCCGCTCTAGAAAGCCGAGAATGACAGGGCGGCAGCGCTTGTGGGCGAGAACCAGGTCCACCGCCTCGTACCAGCGCTGGAGTGTGCGCATCTTTGCCGGCGGGAGGCGGAGGACGACGGTGTCGGTGAAAAAGGCGGAGGCGTCGAACTTCGCGGTGGTTGGTACCGTGACGTGGGCGAGGGCGGAGCAGCTCGAGAAGGCGTGCCAACCGATGGAGGTGAGGCCGGCGGGCAGGCTGATGGAGGCGAGGGAGGAACAGCGGCAGAAGGCTAAGTCGCCGATGGATCTGAGGCCACCGGGGAGGTTGACGGAGGAGAGGGCGGAGCAGTCGGCGAAGGCGCAGAAGCCGATGGAGGTGAGGCCGGCGGGGAAGGCGACGCTGGCGAGGGCGGAGCAGCCGTTGAAGGCTTCCTGGCCGATGGAGGTGAGGCTGGCGGGGAGGGTGATGGAGCGGAGGGAGGTGCAGCCGCAGAAGGCGTAGTTGCCGATGGAGGTAAGGGTGGCAGGGAAGGTGACGGAGATGAGGGATGAGCGGCCCTCGAAGGCTGCGTCACAGATCGAAGTGATGCCCTCTGGCACGGTGGCGTGCCCCCGCGCGTCGATTGAAGGCTCCGCCGCCCGCTGCTGCGCAGCCGGCACAGCCGCCTCCTTCTCCTCCGCCGCCCGCTGCTGCGCAGCCGGCATGCCAGCATCTGCTGCCTCCATCGCAGCATCCGCCACCGCCGCCGTCACCGCCGCCGTCTCTGGCGTCGCCGCCTCCGCCTCCGCCTCCGCCTCCGCAAAGTCGCCCTCGAACTCCCCGCGATCACGCTTGCGCGCCGCGCCACCCGAGCCTTTCGAGGCGAGCCTGCTCCGAGCCCGCTCTAGACAGCCGAGAAGGCCAGGGCGGCAGCGCTTGTGGGCGAGCACCAGGTCCACCGCCTCGTACCAGCGCTTGAGTGTGCGCATCTTTGCCGGCGGGAGGCGGAGGACGACGGTGTCGGTGAAAAAGGCGGAGGCGTCGAACTTCGCGGTGGTTGGTACCGTGACGTGGGCGAGGGCGGAGCAGCTCGAGAAGGCGTGCCAACCGATGGAGGTGAGGCCGCCGGGCAGGCTGATGGAGGCGAGGGAGGTGCAGCGGTAGAAGGCTTGCTGGCCGATGGAGGTGAGGCCGGCGGGGAAGGTGACGCGGGCGAGGGCGGAGCAGTCGGCGAAGGCGCAGAAGCCGATGGATCTGAGGCCGGCGGGGAAGGCGACACGGGCGAGGGCGGAGCAGCCCTTGAAGGCTTCCTGGCCGATGGATCTGAGGCCGGCGGGGAGGGTGATGGAGCGGAGGGAGGTGCAGCCGCAGAAGGCGTAGTTGCCGATGGAGGTGAGGCCGACGGGGAGGTCGACGGAGGAGAGGGCGAAGCAGCCCCAGAAGGCGTGCTTGCCGATGGAGGTGAGGCCGGCGGGGAGGGAGATGGAGGCGAGGGCGGAGCAGCGGGAGAAGGCGCTGTCGCCGATGGAGGTGACGCTGGCGGGGAGGGCGACGTTGGCGAGGGTGGAGCAGCCAGAGAAGGCGCGGTCGCCAATGGAGGTGACGCTGGCGCTGCTGCCGATGGAGGTGAGGCCGGCGGACAGGTTGATGGAGGCGAGGGCGGAGCAACCGTCGAAGGCTTGCTGGCCGATGGAGGTGAGGCCGGCAGGGAGGTTGACGGAGGCGAGGGCGGAGCAGTGGTAGAAGGCACCGTCGCCGACGGAGGTGAGGCCAGCGGGAAGGGCGACGGAGGCGAGGGCGGAGCAGCTGTGGAAGGCGCAGCTACCAATGGAGACGAGGCTGTGCGGAAAGGCGACAGACACGAGAGTGGTGCGCATGCGGAACGCCCTGTCCGGAAGGTGCGTCATGCCTTCGGGCAGTACTGCGTGCTCGCCGGTGACGACGACATGCCAGCCGCCCACGTCCAGACGAACGCGGACCATCGATCGTAGGGGGGGGACGGACACATCGTAACCAACAAGTTTTTTTTTCTGGGCTCAGGAGAGATGGGCTCAGGTAGGAGGCTGCTCGTCCTGAATTCACACACACTGTGTTCACACGTGTTTCCCCCCCCACCACACACACACACACACACACACGGACGTACGCATACGAACCGCATTATGACACAGATTCGAGACACTCGATCTCGAACTGGGGTCTCGAGGTTCGATCGAGTGGACGCCATCGGTTATAACCGACCAAGTTTGGTCATAGTTGACCACTCGGGCACCAAACTTGGAAATGCGGCGTCGAAGGAGATATGTTGAGATAGAGATCGTGTCTCGTCTAAGTAAGTGTGTGGGGGGAATTGGCCACTCGGGCAAAATCGGCCGAGCCACAAGCGGAGTGGCGGCTGGCCGATTTAAGTGGGGGGACTTTTTGTATTTCTTTCTTTAATGGTGTGAGAAGTAAAAACCCGTTCAGAGCATCCGAGTGAAGAGACGCTACATGAGTGGGGGCCTCGAGCTTCCCGGCGGCCCGTGGTCAAGGGCCGCGCGGGAGGAGGAGGCACGCTTACCCATCACCAGGGCCACCCCGGGGGTTCACCACCAGGGGGTAGAGGCGGAAGCGGCGAGTGAAGCCCCTTCCCGCCGAGGGCCCGCACCCAAGGGCGCAGAGGCGGAGGCGGCATGGGAAGCTGCCGCGAGCCGCCTTGCCCCCTCGGGCGTCAGCGGCGCGCTTGCGCCCCCGCAGGTGTCTTTCGCGGGGGACCGAGCCAAGCGCCAGAAAGTGGAGACTTCCGGGAACCTTCTCTTATCAGAGACCTCGGGAGGGCAGCATGGCTTCACAGTGTACGCTGACGGCCCGCACCGGCAGGGAGGCGGCGCGGACCGCCTCCCCCGCCTGGAGATTGTGCAGATTGGTAGCGGCGGGGTCGCTACTGCAAGCCCTGCCGACTCCTTCGACGGTGACTGGCCGATGCCGACGTCAGAGGAGTTCAACCATTTTGTCGACCGCGACCAGCGTCCGAGCTTGGCTGAATTAGCTGTGGGCGCAGGATTCGACAACCCGCTCGACCCTTTTGGCGAGCAAGGCGAGGTCATCGCCATGCATACGAGCCTCTCGCCCCTCGCGCCTGCACGACCGGACGCGACACACGGCGTCTCAATCGGCTCAGGGCTGGAGATTGGCGACCGCGTCAAGATTACGCGTGAGAGCGAATTCTCCGGAGAATATGCAACAATCAAGTCAGTTTCACGCGTCGATACGGTGACCCCTACCAGGTCTTTCGCTGGCGTTATCCCAGACGACCCCCGACTCAAGGGCCGTTTCTCGGACTGCCCCATTTCGATCCCTGTTCAGTTCCTTGAGAAGGCTGGACCACGGTTCATGGGGCTCTACCTACGAGGACAATGGGTAGATGTCGAGTCGATTGCTGACTTTGACGCCTTCTGGCTGGGCCACAACGGGCAAGGACTTTGGACGGAGAGCCACGGCGACCTCGTTCCCCTTGGCTCCGTCTCGCCCGAGCTCTACGAGCGCCTTACCGAGGTATTGTGCGCGAATGACCCGGCCCTCGTCCAGCGACTAGCGGCCCAGGCCTTCGAGACATGGAAGGCATGTGAGTACGATCGATCCCTGGACTGGTACATGCATCGTGAGGCCAATTTTGCGTTGCAAGAAAAGTGGCGGGACGGCGTCCCCCGCGACGATTTGCACGCCGCCCTCACCCTCAACGGCGCGCTCGACCCCAACCTGCTGTTCCTGAATGGCCCGTCCAAGCGCTCGGCTATGCGCTCGGGCCACCACCTGCCGCCTTTCTTCGACAAGTCTTGCCAGGGCGATTCCACGCATGTGACCTCGTGGTACTGCCCATGCTATGGCGACTACCTCGAATGTGTTTTGCGCAGCTTTGGGCTCAAGCCTCGTGGCAATACCGCCATTCTCGACTATGGGACGCCAGCTGCGAAGCTGGCGGAGGAGTGTATCCCCGAGCAGGTGTTCGAGCCATGGTACTCTGTGATCGAGTATGCGCCTTTCCACGCCGCGGCCATTATCATCCAACGCGCCTACCTTAAGCACAAGGGAATCGGCGCCCCTGGCTACCGCCGCCGCATGGCTTACGCAGAGGCATTGCGAGTAATTCACCACAGCTTCTGCGATGGAAGCTGCGGAGGAGGCGATGCGCATGGTTGCACCTATGCCACATGCCGCTCTACGATTTGGGCCGCCATGGAGGGCTATCTCGCTGCCGCCATTCACGCACGCCTGCTTAGCCGGCCCCTCCTCCTTGAGCAGCTTGCCGAGGCTGACTCTCGCACGACGGCGCTTGGCACAGCCGCGCTACTCTCTGTCTTCGATGTCAGTGCGTTCAGAGTCGTCACCTGCTCTGAAGCGCTGCCGTGCAGGTTGCCACGACGAGGTCGAGCACGCTTCTATACGCTCGCTGAGCCTTCCTTTCCATCCCATTAGGCAGCCTGGGAACGGTGGCGATCAGAGGCAAAGCCTACGAGGGGTGGTGGAACCACATGTCACGGCTACTGCCGGCTCGGCCCCAAATAGCCTCCGAAGGCTGACTTTGCGGCACCATCATCGGACGATGTCGACGAGTTGGGTCGCTCTCGCGGTAGAGCCGTAGCCAGATGACCTCTCATACTAGGAGCATCGGCCATGGCCGCAGGGAGCGCGGGGGAGGGCGCTGGAAGCAACACGGAGCTCCGTTGGGGAGACGTTTTCAAGATTAGCGTGTCAGAGTGAAATGGCACTAGCCTTAGTAGTGTCTGGCCTGTTTGCGTTTCTTCAAACGAATCCTTTAAAGTCTCGACAATCACCAAGTTGCTTATGTGGCACCGCAGAGGCTCCCTTGGGGAGATGCTTGAGGCCACCCCAAGAGCACTCACGAAGCCGTCAGGTCATGCAAAATAAGACTGAGTTTTATTCCGCGGTGTGTGTACTTGTTACGTGAAAACCCGCTGGGACCCGGACGCCAGCACACACGGCTAGATTTCATGGCGGGCCGCCTAGGCCCTGGGGTCGGAGGTAGAGTCGGTGGGGGTGCCGCGCGCGGCGCGGTGTACACGGAAGGGCAGCCACAATGGCTGGCGAAGACAGCCCTCCTGCCCCGATCTTCACCTCGACGCCGCTCGAAGGCCCAAAGAGCTGGCAGAGAGTGCTGCCCTGTCCTCTCTGGCCTCATACAGCGCCGCCCGCTGCACGGCTCAGCTTCTGACCCGCCAGGCGCTCGTCAGGCGTGCGGAGGCGATCCTCTTCGGCTTGGACCAAGCGTACCAGCCCTCCGGGCTGCCGCGGGTCGCCCCAGTGGTCACCTTCCAGCTGATGGAGTGTGCAGATGATGCCATTAAGGCGCTCTTCGCCGCCGACGGAGCCGGCCTGAAGGGAAAGGTGTCCAAAAAGAAGGCGCTCGCGCAGCTCCTGTGCGACATGGTCGGCGCGCCGATGCTGTCGCCGGAAGAGGCCGAGGCTGCGGGCGCGCGCGTCTCCACCCGGCTCGTCAACATGGGCAAGGAGGATGCGGCGGCCGCGAAGGCGGAGGCGCGGGCGGCGCGCGGCAGCGACGACGCTGCGGTGGCGGCGGTACTGGAGCGCGTCGTCGGCATGCTGGAGCGGCGCGGCGCCATCTACTCGGGCTTCCTGCCAGAGACGAGCACGCCTCCGCCGCCGCCTCCCGCCCCGACGCCCCGTGGCATCGAGGGGTGGGAGGAACGGGCCTTTGTGCGGCGGGTGATGGAGAGCGGCGGGAGCGGCGGCCGCGCCCCTCGCGACCCGCTCGCCACCGAGTACTTGGTGGGCCGCATCCGCGAGCTCGAGAAGCGGGTGGAGGAGCTCGAGTTTAAGGTCAAGGACGCCGACGACCACAGCAAGTCGGTGCAGGAGGTCTCGATTCTGCGGCAGGCCGAGGCGCAGGAGTACTGTCGCAAGGCCGCGATGTCGGCCGAGGACGCCCACATTCTCCTCGAGCTGGCGTCTCGCTGCGGGAAGAGGATCCACCAGGCGTACGTGCAGATGGCGGAGACGGCCTTCAGCCGCGACGCGTGGGAGGAGGACCGCGCGATCAAGAGCGATTGGCTTGACGCTCTGCAAGACGTGTCGCACTTTAGGTTCCTCTGGGCCCCCTCCGCCCTGAGGTATTGGTCGGGGATGGAGGAGGTAGAGGAGAACTACACTGCCCTGAGGGAGAGGCTGGCTGCTGCGCTGGATAAGCCGTTCACTCGCGTGGATCTTGGCTCCCTTCTGCCGGGTTGGGAGTGGCAAGACCCCGAAACCGGGTCGTGGGACGGTGTCCCGCCGGGGTCCGGGGAGCGCGTTTGAATGGCCACTGTGGACCCTGAGGTGGCTTGTGAGCACCATGTGTGTTGTTGTTATGCTAGATACAGCCCCTGGCCCAGTTGAAACAGGCTCAGGCGCGTCTAACGGACGTCAGTGTACCGATGTACACCTTTTGGTGACACTCAGGGCCCGTTTTGCATGACCTGGTGGACGTCGTGGACATATTCAAATCTACTTTTATGGTTTACCCACACTAAGCGAGTACCCCCTACTCGAGTAGCAATACGTGTAGTAAAAATCGACCGCGGAGCCGGAGAACCGCTCACTCACGCCAACCGTGGCACACCCCGCCGCGGCGGGGGTATAGGGGGCGGTAGGCGGGACGCGTCGCGCGCCCCGCCGCGGCCGCTCCGGGGCGTCCCCACACATCCGACCGGAGCGACCGGCCGGCCCCCTGCGCACACCCCTAGCCACCCCTACGCCTAAGCCGCCCCCGGGACCCCCCACCCACCCGCCCACCACCACCCACCACCACGCCCCCCTCCCACCCTTTCATGTTTCAGTGATCAGTGGTCGTCGGCACATTCCTTGTCGGCCGTGGTCGGGCCGCCTGCCGGGGTGAGCATCGCCACGACCGTCTGGTCCACGACCGCCTTCGGGCCGCCGATGAGCGCCGCGTTGAAGTCGTTCATGCTGCACACCGCCTTGTAGTAGTGCCCGAGCGCCGAGCAGCCGTCGGGGTCTGTGGCGCCCTTGTCCGCGCCGAGGGCGAGCAGGTGGGAGATCATGCTCGAGTCGTGCGTCCGCTGGTGGAGCGACAGCTTCCGGAGCGCGCCCTGCGCAGCGATCATCAGCGGCGTGCAGCCGTGCTCGTCTTCGGAGTTGATGTCGGCGCCGCGCGCGAGGAGCGGCTGGATCAGCTCTGTCGTGCCGTTCGCCGCGCAGCACTGCAAGACCGCCGCGCGAGTGAGGTCGGCGCCCCCCGCCACGGCGGCGTCGATCTGCGCAAGCTGCGACGCGGCGGTCTGCTTCTCGGACGAGCTCTTGATGAGGGCGCGGAGCAGCCGTTCATCCTCGGCCGTCTTGGTGCCAGAGGCCGAGGCGGAGGCTGACGCGCCCGGGCCACCGGCCGCGGGCGTGAGGCGCAGCGGCACGGCAAGCGCGGCCTCGTGCGACATGGGCGGCGCGCGGCGTAGCATGTCCTTGGTGATGTACAGCCAGCCGCCGTCCTTGTGCTTGGCCTCCGCGAAGCCGGCCCGAAGAAACTGCCGGCAGTCCGCGGCCATGCGGGCGTGGATCTTGGCGACGCGCGCGGCCCTGTCCGCGGGAGTCTCCGTGTGCGCCCCCCGCCCCATCTGCGCATGCATGCGCTCCATCGCCTCCGCCCGATCCTGTGACTTCTCTGCCGGAGTCAGGCTCGCCGAGCTGTCGGCAATGTACGCAGCGACGCTCCAACGACCCGACACCTCCGCGCACGAAAGGAGGGCCTTGATGGCTGCGGAACCGATGTCGGTGGCGCCGTTGACGCGATGCTCTGCCGAGATCTCGAACGTCGCAAGGTAGAGGAAGCCACCGCGCTTCGCGCTCGCGTCGCTCTTGAGAGCGGTGTAGCGGGGCTGGCCACTGCTGCCAAAGAAGAGGCAGCCGATCTCCTGGAGCTCGCCGCTCTCCGCGTCGCACGCGCTGTGGAAGCACGAGCCGGCCATGCTGCGATTGACGAGTACCGCGGAAAGCGACCCCGCCGGAGCCCCAGTGACCAGGATCTTCGCTCCAAAGTGGCGGGTGCACTCATAGTCGCCCCGGTGTCCGAGCGGGTCGTCGTCGTCGTCTTCGTAGCTTTCGTCATCGTCGTCCTTGGGATCGATCTCGATCGTGACGGCGGGCGGCGGGCCTTCACCACAGCCCGTGACTTTGGCGCGCTTGGCCGGCGGCATGGGAGCGCGTCGGAGGTGCGTCCTGGGAGGGGCGAAAGCTTCTCGCCCCAAAACGCCGCAAAACTGAGCACCTGCGGCTCCCTGCGGCAGCCGTCTTTTTAGGAGGGCGCCTGGGTCTAAATTTAGTGCGGTGTGAAGTGTTTATCTACTGCATCTTTAGCGCACTTTAGCGCAAATTTAGCGCAACTTTAGCGCAACTTTAGCGCAAATTTAGCGCAAATTTAGCGCAAATTTAGCGCAAATTTAGCGCAAATTTAGCGCGAGTTCACTGCGACTTTACATCCAGATTTAGCGAGGTTTAGTGCGTCTTTAGTCCAGCCGCGCAGTAGGATCCAGCCGCAGACCCTCGCTGGGCCTCCCTCCCCCTCTCCCCCTAGTTCCCTGCCCACTCGCAAAAGTTCCCCGTCCCATCCCCAACCAACCGAACGAAGAAGGTTCTTCAGCTGAATATCAACCTCAAGGGGGTGCTTTCCGGGTGCATGGCTGGGGCTGGATCCAACATGCTACGAGTACACGCGTATGTAAAGCTGCTTGCGGTGACTACGGATCATTGCCATTTGGCCGTTTCTGTCCTCGTGGTCTGGATCCTTCATCCTTTGGTTCAACATTGGCTTTGAAATTCCAAGACCGACCCTCACCTCTACTCTATTACAGCAAACAAAACACAACGCGCGCGCGTGAACAGGGCTCCAGGCCCCAAATGACGTGTGAGTGTTAGATTTGTTTGGTATTGCTAAAAATCTCTCTCTCTATTACAGCTGGTGGTCACGGGCACAGCATGGGTTGTGCGGTCGGAGGTGGTGCTTGCGGTGGCGCATTCAACTGTGCTGGTCCTCCTCTCGGGAATCGGTTATGTGCCGGTGTCAGTCGGGAGATCTTGCTCTGGAGGGCTGCATATCTAGCCTCACTGGGTCTGGGAGCCTGCCTTTGGGTCATGAGGGCAGGGGCCAGGCATCTCCTGTGGTGCATTCTTGGCAGCCAAGGAGCAAAGCACGCGGCCCTGGCTAGCTGTGGTGTGGCTGGGAAGCCGTGCTAAAGATGCGTGCCGCACTAAAGATGCGGGACCCACACTAAATGTACTGCAGCTGCCCACACCTAAAGTGAACTAAATGTGGCGCTAAATTGGAGATAAAACACACTAAATATGTGCTAAATGTGTGCTAAATATGTGCTAAATATGTGCTAAATATGTGCTAAATATGTGCTAAATTTGTGCTAATTTCGCGCTAAAGACGCACTAAATACGCACTCGAACACGCACTAAATAGCGCACTAAACTATCGTACCGAGGGACGTCCGCCGCAATTCGGACAATGCTCTTTCCCACGCCCGCCACATGACGCCCACCGCCGCCGCGTCGGTCGGCGCGCGCCGACGCCGACCATCACCACCGACCGACGGCTCGCACGGCCGTGCGGTGAGCAAAAATTTGGGTCGCTGCGCGCCTGCCGGATGCTCTGCGACGTCTGGACGCTCGCCAGAAACGCCAGGAAGCTTGCCTTCCACCCCTGGGCCCGAGGGCGAACGGCAGTGGTCGGCAGCCTCTGCGACGCTCCGATCGGCTCCTCGACCTCATCGCCTGCGACGAGCCAGCATGGCTCGTCGCTCGACGGCAGCCTGCCCAGTATGCTCTTGGCATTCTGTACAGCCTCGCCAGGCTCTCTGAGACGGCCTGCAGGGCCGGCGCGGACCGCCTCGGGCGCGATGGCCCTCCTCAGTACCTACCTCTTCGATGCCTGTCGGCTCTCCAATCTCGTCGCCGGCGGCAGGCCCGCATGGCGCGCTGCTCGATGGCAGCCTGCTCAGTACGCCTTGGACAGTGACTTCTGCCTCGCTGCTCTTCCTGCAGCCGCCTCCGGGACCGGCGCCAGCCGCCTCGCCTCGCCAGTGCTGTCTACGCCTGCGACACGCGTGTCGGCTCGCCGCCCGCGTCGCCCGCGGCGGGCCCGCATGGCGCGCCGCTCGGCGGGAGCGTGCCCAGCAGGCTGTGCAGGGCAGCCTGCCTCACTCAGGGCGCCGCCGCCGCTGCGCGGGGCCGCCACCGGCGCTGCTGCCGTGAACACTGCCGCCGTGTACGTCACCATCGCCTCTCTTCGTCGCCGATCTCGCCGACGCCGCTCGCCGCTCGCCGCTCGCCGCCGCCCTGCCCTGCCCTGCCCAGCTCTCGCACAAACAAACCAACACACACACACACACAACACACACACATTTACACACACACACACAACACACCCTGCCCTCACTCGAGCGCCCCGCGCCCTCCCGCCCCACGCCCTGCGCCTCACGCCTCGCGTCCCACGCACGCCCTGCGCCCCCACGCCCCTCACCTCGCGCCTCACGCCTCCCTCCCACCCTCTCAGGCATTTCTCCTCCCTGCTGCTCGCCGACTCCTCCCCCCCCCGCATGACCGACGACTACCCGACCTTCGGCGACTCCTCCCTCTTCGGCGCCAACGTCTACTACCGGGGGACCGTCGCCCTCGGGCTTACTGGAATGATCCCAGCGGCACACGTCTACGAGGGGGGGCTCCGAAAGGTCGGCATGCCTGGCATGTCGGCTTACTAGGCAGGTCATTGACCTCCCCCCCGCTTGTCCACCCGGCGTGAGGGGCGGGAGCGCAGCCATTCCAACGGCTGGGAAAATTTCTGAACGGCCGTGCATGCGTCTGCATGCCGGACAACTAAGAAGGTCCCTCGCTCCGGCTCCTCTCTCGGAAGACGCGCGCCGGCCTGGGGGACTCGCTTGCGATCCCGTTCCAGCCAGAGGCCGCGTGAGGCGTGTGGGACGGTGCACGCTGGGGCTCGGCCCCGAGTGCGCCGGCCTCGCGTCTCGAGGGGAGGGCGGCTCGTAACTGAGGTCCGCCTGCGGAGACAGTCGTCCTCCCCTCAACCCGGCGTGAGGGGCGGGAGCGCAGCCATTCCAGCGGCCGGGAAAATTTCTGAACGGCCGTGCATGCGCCTGCATGCCGGCTTACTAAGGAGGTCCCTCGCTCCCGCCCCTCTCCCGGAAGACGCGCGCCGGCCCGGGTGACTCGCTTGCGAGGTAGATCCCGTTCCAGCCAGAGGCCGCGTGACCACCACGGGGACGGCTGGTCGAAGGAGGAGAGGTCATCCGGATGTGGGCGGGACGCCCCCGGGCACCTGGTTGCTCTCCTCTTCCAGAGTCCCTCCCGACGGGGACCGGTCTTGGGCCATTCCAACGGCCAGGCCGCTCGCTTAAGGCTGATTGGCTAGACGAGCGGCCTACCTCCAACGGGGCGGTCCGGGAACGCGTGGAACCTGCCCACCTCGGTGGGAGGTGGTTTGGCGCCGACGGACTGCCCTCTCCACCACCCTCGCCCAGGGATCTACAACGCTGTCTCAAGGTCCGACAGGTTCGGCACCGGGCACCGCCTCGGTATACAAAATGCGCCTGCGGGCGGACCCTCACAGATCACAGATCACTAAACTATCACTAAAGTTCATTCACACGCACTAAATTTAGACCCAGGCGCCCTCCTTTTTACCAGGTATAACAGGTGTGTATTCTTTTTGCTTGGGGCGGACAGCATGCCGGGGTAGGTTGGGTCTTTGCGGTTTTCCCTCTCTTCGCGCCGGAATTTTCAGAAAAAGAATTTTTCCGCGCAAATCACGATGTCAACCCTCCCCAAGTCGTTGATCTGGTGCTTGTAGGGCTTGAGAGTGGCCTGCCATGTCACAGGAAGGACTGTGGTTGCAGGATAGTACCACCAGCCATCACTTTAGTTGGTATAGTACCCCACCTTCACCCAGCCCGTGATTTCTTTTTTAGTTTCCCATAGGTAGGTAGGTAGGACGTAGGTAGGTAGGGGCACCGCAGGGGCCGGTCAGGTTTTTCCAGAATTTCAGCATGCTGTCCGCCCCAAGCAAAAAGAATACACACCTGGGTATAAAGAAGTTTAAACATAAGAACTCTCAAGGCCGCAAAAAAGAACGGGCGCAGTCTTGACACCGGCGTGGTCGTCGCGCGACGGCGAATACGGGGCAGGCAAAAAAATATCGCGGCGCGGCCGTCGGTTGGGTGCCTGGTAAAACGGCAAAACTCTCTCTCTCTCTCTAAAACGGCCGCACTTGAACATGGCTCATGGGCCAGGTTGCAACCCTGTTTCGCACTGTGCTGTGAAGTGTGAACGCTGCTGGTTGGCGTCGGTTGCGCAGCACCCCGTCCCCATCCAGGTTGTTGGTTGCTGCCCCAGGTCCCGCACCATGTAGGTGCAATGCCCCGTTCTCTGGAACTGGATCATGCTTGTTCGGGTACGTGGGTCGCCCGTCCCTGTGTCCCGTGCACGTCGCCCGTCGGCAAAGCCGACGACCTAGGTGCAATGCACGCCGCTGGTTGTGGGGAGGACGTGCCGCTCGATGCTGCGGGCGGCGTTGACGTTCACAGCCAATTCACGTATTTGGCCCCAGCTCTTCGGGAGCAGGCGCACATCGCTTCCAGGGAGGGGGGCGCGCTTCTGCTCACACCACATGCTAGGGGGGGGGTCCGACCCCCCCACACCTTCACCACATGCTAGGGGGGGGGTCCCGACCCCCCCAGCACCTTCACCACATGCTGGGGGGGGGGTCGTGGCCGAGGACCCCCCCAGAGACTCGTGGGCAGACCCTCCGGGCCCTTGATTTTTCGCCTGAGTTCGGAGGATTTTCCAGAGGAAAATCATCGTTTGGAGCTACCTGAACCTTGAGAGTGGTCAGATTATCCAAGATATTGGAGTTTCAGGCGCGATTTCTCAACTTTAGGGGGAAAATCGGCTCTCTGGCGGCTATTCCTAGCCCACAAACTGCTGGGGGGGGCCCACCAC
>NW_005201113.1:225518-263045 GCF_000372725.1 Emiliania huxleyi CCMP1516 | reverse complement strand
TGGCGGTGAGCGACGAGTCATGTTAGCTCGTCGCAGGCGATGGGCTCGAGGAGCCGATTGGAGCGTGGCAGAGGCCGCCGACCGCTGCCGTTCGCCCTGGGGCCCAGGGGTGGGAGGCAAGCTTCTGGGCGTTTCTGGGGAGCGTCGAGCCCCCCCAGAGGATTCGTCACATGCTAGGGGGGGGGTCCCGACCCCCCCAGAGGCTTCACCACATGCTAGGGGGGGGGGGGGCGTGAGCAGAAGCGCGCCCCCCTCCCTGGAAGCGATGTGCGCCTGCTCCGGCTCGCTCCGCTTGCCGGTGAGTTGGTTGGTTGCTGGCAGCACCCCAGCACCTGGGGGTCCTGAGAGGAGTTGGTTGCCGCTCGATTCACAGCACAGTGCAAAACTAGGGTTGCAACCTCGTAAAAAGACGGCTCGCAGGCGTTCCGTCGACCTCGCTCAAAGCGACGGCCGGGTGTGGGCTGCTCCCTTGCCCCGTCACCCGCCGCGCCCTCGCCCGGCCGCCTCACCGCGCACGGAGTGTTCGGCTCCTCCCCCCCGCCGCCGCGCGTCCCTCGCCGCCACGCTTGCCCCTACCTGACACGCTTGCCCCCTACCTGCCCCCTACCTGCACCAGAGCGCGCGTCGCTGGCACACACGCGCCCTCCAAATCACTCAACTCTCCCCAAATTAATTACCTTATTCTTTATCCATTAAAATAAACACACACACCTTGATTGGTTTTTTGATGGCATAGGCCACACCTTTATAGGCCGCTGAAAGTCTGCAACTCGTATCAAATCATGCAGAGGTGGCCGAGTTGGTCTAAGGCGCTGGATTAAGGCTCCAGTCTCGTAAGGGGCGCGGGTTCGAATCCCGTCCTCTGTACTGAACTCGTGTATATCTGTCCCTGCACGGGGAATCCCTTTTTCTCGTGCTGTACTAGGGTGCTGTTTTTTTGTTGGTTTCGGGATTTTGTGTTCCTGTGCTGTTTTTTTGTTGGTTTCGGGATTTTGTGTTCCTGTGCTGTTGTTTTGTACGGCAGTTTCTTTTTTATTCGTTTTGGGATTCTGTGTACTACGGGTTTATTTTTTGTTGGTTTTGGGGTTTTGTGTTTGTTGTGTTCCTGTGCTGCTTGTTTGTACTCCGGGTGTACTACGGTGTCATTTTTTTTTGTTGGTTTTGGGATTTTGTGTTTTTTGTGTTCCTGTGCTGCTTGTTTTGCATGTACTGGCGGGTTTCTTTTTTTGTGGTTGGGATTTTGCGGTTTACTGTCGGTCCTCCTTTGCACTAGCCTACTTGTGTGTAATCGGGTGCCTCTTTCGAGAGAGAGAGAGAGGTTTTCAGCACACTGTAGCCGTTTTTTTCTCGGCTTTGGTTTTGGGCCTGTGTGCAGGCTGAGGCCTTCTTCTCTTGTACTTACAGCGAAGCGACGGAGCGTACACGCACTCCAGGAGACCCAAGGAGATGATCCCATGCCAACTACATCAGGGTGCGCCACGCGTATGCCCCAAGCGCAACTACGAACAGGGTACACCATAACTCAACGTGTACAGAGGCGCGGAATATATGGTTTTACGCATGCAGGAGTGCGATGATAGGGTGCCCACACGGCCCAAAAAAGAAAGGAAAAAGAAATGGGCCACCCCCGATCGCAGCACTTCGTGTTGGCCAGTCGAGAAATTGAGAGTGTGACTAGGAGGGTGGGACGCTGGGGATTCTCAAAGGTACCCTGCCGCGGCCTGCGTTGCAAGGAACTCGCGCAGCTGCAGGCGCACGCGCCGAAGCTGCACCGACAGCGCCGGCCCGTGGGGCGCTAGCATCGGCTGCTCGTCGCCACGCGCAGCCTCGTCCTGCCGCTCGTCGTCCTCCGCCTCGAGGACGTCCGCCAGCGCGCTGCGCCGCACACCCCGGCACGCGGGAGGCGGCGCCGGCCGCACCTCGGCCGCCTCGGCGGCACCCGCGGCACGGGCGCCCTCGCCGTCCGCGCGGTCCATCGCCGCATCCCCGTCCACGTCTGCGGCGGCGCCTCCTGCGCCCGTGCCGGCCTGCTCTGGGACGGCTCGCCACCGCTCGTCGTCCAGCATGTGCCACCACCGCCGATCCGGGTAGCCGTCGTACTCGACCTGGTGCGCGATCCGTCCGTCCCCGTCCTCCTCCCGGCCCATGACGGTCGCGGGGTACCACCGCTCGGTGTCGCAGAAGATCTCGAGGCGCGATCCGGTGGGCAGGACAGTGTGGCCGTTGAGCGCCGCCCTGCCATCCTCGCGCTGTCGCTTCCGCCGCTTCGCCTTCGTCTCCTTGCTGCGCAGCAGGGTGTAGTTCGGGCCCGCCTCCGCCACGCTGTCCAGCAGCTGGACGGCGCTCACCATCTCGACCGCGTCGTCCTCCGGCGGAAGCTCCGCGTTGCCCGCGGCCGCCTCCCGAGCGCGCTCGTCGCGCATCCGCTCGTGGTGGGCCTGCCGACGCGCCACGCCGGCGCCCGTGTGCCTCGCCGCCGCGTCCGGCGACGGCATCGACGCTGTCTGCCCGAGCGTGACTCCCAGCTCCACGATTTGCGGTCGACCAAATTTGGCTGCCCCCATCAAAGTTGACTCCCTTCCTTAGATACATACATACCCTTGGAATGGCCGGATCCAGCCTTAAGAGTACGAGATCGCGCGCGCTTCGCGCACAGCACCGCCTGTTCTCCGCGGCTGTGTGACGCGCGCGTGCCGTGTACCAGCAGGGTTGGGCGCGCGCGGCGCGACGGCGCCCGCGAGGGACGGCGCGGGTGCAGCGGCCGCCGGCGGCCGTGCCGCCCGCCAGCCGGCGCAGCAGCGGCCAGCGCAGCGGCCGCCGGCGCAGCAGCCAGAGCAGCCGGTGCGCGCCTTGCGAGGCGAGTACTGCCGCCCGGCAGCCTTGAGGCGGCCGGGCGGCAGTACTCGTTCGAACTTTGCGAGCCGTGCGCGCGCCGGGCGCCCGCGGCGCGCGCCCGCCCGGCTGCCAGTAGGTGGCGGCGCAATATGGCCTATAGTACAGCCCTTGAGGAGGAGGAAGAGGCTGGCTGGCAGTGCTGTATGCCGCCGAGGGGCAGTTTTGGGGGGCTGACCCACGCCCAGGGGGCTGCAGAACGCGTCCGCAGCCGGGACAACCCGCCCCCCCAGCCGAGGCCGGTCGAAGCCCACTTGGGAGCAGCCATGAGGAGTCCTCTTGGTGCTCCTGGCGCCCGTTGGAATGGCGAGCGCGCGCCGATGGGGGGGGGGGGGGGTCTTGCTTGCTCCACACCGAGCGCCCACGGTCCGGACCGGTGCTCCCACCGAGGGTCGGCTTGCACAAGGTCTGTGCCGCGGGCGCTCGGCGCCAAGTGCAGTGTCACGCTCGTGCTCGCGCGTGACAAACCGGGGAACCCTCTTTTCCTATGTACTCGGTCCCCCAACGGAAGAGGCCTCTCTCCTATTGAAACTGGCCAACATCAGATTTGCCGCGTGCGTCCCTTTTTGAGCCGGAAAGCTATTTTCTTTTGGGTCCTGTGGGCACCCTAGCGATGAAGTGAGACGACGCGGAAGGCGCTGTAGTGCGACTTACAGTGCCGGATGCGCCGCGACCGAGAGGTCCTCACTGCACTGGTTGGGTAGTAGTCTAAGTTCTGAGCCTCGAGGCTGAGCGGGTCTAAGTGTGACTAGTCACGCTGGGGTGCTTACGCGGTCTAAGATCAGCGAGAGCCTCTTACATCGGCTAAGTCGGCCGTGGCACAGCCTGGGGCCAAGAGGCTCCCACCGTGATCAACGATACGGCGCTAGCCCCCAAATTTTCTTCGCCTACGGCGGGCGCCTTCTAATCCGGATCGATCCTTCTCATGCTCAGCAATCGCCGCCTCAGCATCCTCCTCTTCCGATTCTCGTTGCTCTTCTTGAGCGCAATCTTCAAGCCAAACAGTTCTCACAAATAGCCTCAAGCTCAAACAAACGCATGTCAAGGAAGCCTGTGTATGCTGGTCCTCTTTGAATGATCCGCGCGTGAGGTAGATCTAGCATAGGGCCTTGTTGGCAGCAGCCAGCTTGTTGCGCTGCTTCGTTGCGATGAGCTGATTGGGATCGCAGAAGTGCATGCCAAGCACCGCCACGATCTTGAAGCAGAACACATCGCAACCGCATCGTCCGCACTGCCATCGGCATGCCGCGCCCGCCGCTTCGCCGCAGCCGCCTTAAGACACGCATAGCGGCAGCACATGGTACGGTGCGCGTACTTGAGCAGGAGTTGCGCGCCGCAAGTAGCGCACTGGCCCTGGGACAAGGCGATATGGCGTCGTGCGCGGCATACGTGTTACGTTGGTCGGGACGCGTCCAGGTATTTTTCGGGTAAACCTGGACTTTTGCAGGTATACCCGGGTTTTACCCGGATTTGGCCTTGTGCCGTCTAAGTTCATGGCCCCCGACCATACAGCGTCTAAGTCCGAGCCCGGCTCCGTGCGGGGGCTAAGTTGAGCGCTCGCTCGCTGCAGAGGCTAAGTGTAGAGCGACCCTCTAGCCCTACTACCCAACCATTCTCACTGCGTCAAACAGAGGTCCTCACCGTGGCACGCGCGCGCGCTCGACCTATGCAATAGAACGCGGGCAACGCTGCAGGACGAGGGATGGGAGACGCCTATCGCGGGAGGCGCGGGCGTCGAGTTCCGCATCGTGACTGACAGAGGTCCTCGGGAGGCGTGGGCGTCGAGTTCCTCATCGTGACAGACAGAGGTCCTCACCGTGCGCGCGCGCGTACGCGCGCGCGCCCCTGAGGACCTTTCGCAGTGAGGACCTTATGTTGCGGCGCCTCCTGCGCTGTAGGCCGCACTGCTGCCGCGCGAGCACGCTGAGGACCTCCATCGCATTCCTGCATACGCTGAGGTGTCAAATGCACACCGGCCAGCGGGTGGCATCGCGGATATTGGACGGAGCTGAACGTATGAACTATAACTATAGTGTGTGGCAGAACGTATGCTATAACTATAGTGTGTAGCGTGCTAGTGCGGCCCACCCGTTGAATAAGCCGTTTCTATAGTGTGTAGCGTGCCATTGTGGTTGTCCTCGCCGCCCAGCTGTTCGAATGCGTAAGCCTCCTTGAGTGTACTCGCGGTTTTCTTTTTTTGTGGTTGGGATTTTGCGGTTTACTGTCGGTCCTCCCGTGGCGGGCCGTGTCCGCTTTTTGTCGTTGAATCAAGTCAACGCTCATTTATCCTACTTTTCTTTCGCCCAAGCGCATCCCTCTCACTCTCACAACCGCGTGACACCGCTTCCGGTCGTGCCCGTGTTCTCTCTCTCTCTCTCTCTCTCTCTCTCTCTCTCTCTCTCTCTCTCTCTCTCTCTCTCTCTCTCTCTCTCTCCCACCCTCTCTCTCTCTCTCTCTCTCAAAAGCGAGGGGGGGAGGGGCATCGCGGCGCGCGGAGAGGGCTGGGCACAGGGGGCAGCGGATCTCTCATCTCTGGCGCATAGGAATACGCACTCGGCCTCTTCTCTTCAAAAAGAAAGAAAGAAACCGCAAGGCCAAGCAAAAGCAAAAGGCTCGTTTCTTCAAGCAACGTGCCGGCTGCCAAGCGACCCCAAGCGACCAGCCGACCATCCAAGCGACCATCCCTGGTGATGCTCCCCGAAATCGCAGCGCTCTTCGACGACGACCCTCCGGCCGCCGACGATCCTCCGTCCGGCCCCACCAGCCCTCCGCCACGCGCTGAGCCGGCCGCGGAGCCGGCAAAGCGCTCCGCCGCAGAGGCGCCCACGCCGTCGACCGCGAGGCGCAAGGTGCCGCGCCTCGGGTCCGGCGGCGCGTCGGCGGCCTGCGGCGCGGACGCGCGGCGCGCGGCGCGCGAGGAGCGGTACGGCCTCGTGCCGCCCGAGCTGATGCACCTCTTCAACGTCGCCAACGCGCTCGTCAAGCCGCGCCTCGAGGCCTTCTTCTTCGCCGTCGCGCGCGAGCTGCCCGAGCTCAGCCAGTTCTATGGCACCAACAAGAGGCGCGAGTGCGTGTACCGGAGGGCGGCCAAGGCTGTCGGGATTCGCGGGCGCGACCGCGCCGCGGCGCGAGGGCAGCGCGTCCTCTGCCACGTGAGCCGGCAGCGGCACGGCGCCAACGCGCTGTCTGGCCCGGACTCGCACGCCGACATAAAAAACCCGCTCTGGTTCGAGCCGGCGCCGCGCAACATCAAGCGGCGCGGCGCGGCGATGGCGCCCGGCACGCAGATCGTTCTCGCCGAGGGCCTCAGCGACGAGCAGCAGCAGCAGCAGGAGGACGGCGACGACGACGACGACGAGGAGGAGGAGGAGGAGGAGGCGCCGGCGGGCGACTTGGAGGATGGCGCGCTGGCGGCGCTGCAGGACACGGTGGCGGAGTTGCAGTGCGTCCCGCCTCGTGCCAGCGACGAGGAGATGGCCACATCGGCGGTGCGGGAGGCCGCCAACCTGGACGTGACCACGCGCACCGTCGAGGACATCGAGGAGGAGGTGCGGACGGCGGCGGGGTGGGTGGCGGCGCTGCGGGCGTTCGCGGCGGTGGCAGGCGAGGGCGCTTGCCTCGCCACCGAACCGGTCTCGCCCTTTGTCCGCCACGTCATCCACTACTACGTGAGCGTGGTTGGCGCCAGAGCAGGGCTCGCTCTTCAGGACGAAAAGAGCGCTGACACAGAGGCGCGGCGGCAGGTCAAGCCGATGCGGGTCTTCTGCGTCGGGGAGGACCCAAGTCCGCCTGCGCTGCCTGCACCCGTCCTCGCGCCCGCAATGTCCGCGCTGCCGCGGCCACAAACGCCGCCCGGCCAGAGGGCGCCAGAGCAGTGCCCGCCTCGGCAGCCGCCGCCCCGGCCGTACCCGCCTCAGCAGCCGCCGCCGCCGCCCGCGGGCCCCTCCGCCTTCCGCACGTACCTCGACACGCCCTTCGCGCAGAAGGACGCCTGCAAGGCGCTCGGAGGACGGTGGGACAGGAAGCGAAAAGCGTGGTACGCGCCGGCGGGCGTCGACCTCACGCCATTCGTGCAGCAGTGGTGCCAGCGACACGACCTCAACGCGCAGCGAGTGCCGTGAGGTGGCTAACAGGAGAGAGATCGCAGCAGAGAGAATATTAGGAGGCAGAGCGCGTGCCGTCTATGCAGGCTGTAGGGTCTTGCGCGGCACACGCAGCAGCTCGGGCTCTATAGAGCGGCTAGCGCGCCAACTCGGGATCTCGGGTACCGCGGGCCAAGGTGGCGCCCGACGGCGCGTGTGGCGTGTGTCGCCCCTTGTTCCCAAGCGCCGGGCGTGGGGGGGGGGGGTCTCAGAGACCAGGGTGACTGTCTCAGCTCCCCGGCGGAAAAAAAATCTCGTATACAAATGAGACTAAAAATGTGGTAATGACGACCCGACGCGTGTGTAAACCGCCTCGAAGACACGACGGACAACGGTACATAGCGGTACCCACCCGGCGGTCGGGCCAGTCACCCTCTAGGCGGCGCCCGCCTTCTTCTTCTCGCCGCCTCGCCTCCGCTCCTTCTTCTTGAGCGAGTCGAGCGACACCTGGCCGGCGGCAGGGTCGAGGTCGGAGCCTTGCGCAGGGATGGATGGCGCAGAGGAGCAAGCGCCAGAGGGGCACGCGGTCGGGCAAGCGGCGGAGCGCAAACGGCGTCGGTGGAGGCGGCGCCGGTGGCGGCGGCACGGAGGGAGGCGCTTGGGCGGCGCGAGAGACGCGGGAATCGGCCGAGGGGAGGCGGTGGCGCCCGCCTTCATGATGTTTGCGTACGACTTCATGAAGCGGCGGTGGTCCTTGGCGGCGACCATCGTCGACGCCTTGGGGCATGCGGCGCACCGTGAGGCGCGGGCCCGCTGGCCTTCAAGCCGGTCCGGTGCTGGTGTGCGGCAGTCGTGCTGTGCTGGTGGGCGTGGCGCGTTATTGCCTTGGTGCTGCCGAGCACGGCGCGAACGAGGCAGCGGCAATCGGCGGGGTCGACCGGCTCGCCCCGCTTGCCCTCAATCCCCGCGTCTGCACGGGGCGGGCGCGGCACGCTCAGGCGCGCTGCAGCGGCGGCGGGCGCGGCCGGCGCAAACGCACATCGCTTCATCGTGACGTAGACGGCGCCCTTCTCGCGCGACCGCTCCAGCATGCGCGTGAGCTGCGTCAGGAAGCCGTCGGCGTCGTGCAGCACCATGACAGGCGCACGCTGCACGGCTCCAGCGGCGTGTTGTCGAGTGTTGGCAAAAGAAAATTCGCGATAGGCTGTTTTCTTTCTTTCTTTCTTTTATCCCTCGTTTTGGTGTTGGTTTTTTCTTTCTTTATTTGTTGGCAAAATATGTGGTTTTCTCCCAAACCCAGGGCTCGTACCAGCTTGGGGACCACTGCGGCCACGAGCGAGAGCGCGCGGGAGAACAGCGTTGTAGGTAGGTAGGTAGTAAGGTGAAGAACAGCCAGGCTCGGACTGGACACCAACGCGGTATGGGTGGACGCGCGAGCTCCCAAACGGCAAGGAGCCCAAACCCAAACCATGGCGAACGCTGAGCCAAGCTTGATCCTCTCCGACCTCTCGCCAGATCTGCTGCGGCTCGTCTACAACAAGGTGGCCAATCCGTTGGCCCCCCTCGCCGCGATTTCATTCGGCAGCACGTGCAAGAGTTTGCGCGCAGCTGTGCGCAGCCGCGCTGCACCCCACGACCGCTCCGCTGAGGAGCGGCTGCGGCGACAATTCGTTCGAGTGACGGTGTTCGCCCGGGCGACCGAGTTTGTCGCGGTGGACTTTCGCAGTGGCGAGGCTTTGACTTTCGGCGAGCTCATGACTTCAGGCTGGATCAACCAACTTCAGAAAGTAAAACTACGAGGGCTGGACAGAGCACCAGAGAATCAGGCGGTCGAGCCGCCGCCGTGGGGCTTTGCAGACGAGCTCCGCGAGCACGGCGAAACCAGGCATCTCCGCCTCCCCCTTCGATTTCCGAACCCGGAGACGGAAGAGGCACAGTGTGCAACAGAGGTGATGTGGTGGGAGGTTTTCAGGACAGCCGCTGAAGATGACTACAGATTGGGGCCAATAATCCGCGCGCTCACGGGTGGCGCGCTGCCGCGGCTGCTCCACCTCGACTTCGGCGACAACAAGCTGGGCGACTCCTTCTGCGTAGGGCTTTCCGCAGCGCTCTCAGCGTGCACAGCTTTGCAGGAGCTGTACCTGGATCGCAACGGCATCACCGGCCACGGCGTGGCTGCGCTGGCTGGCGCACTGGGGGCCGGTGCGGCGCCGCATCTCAGGATTTTAGGGATGCGCGACAACTTCATCGACGACGCCGGCCTCGGGGCGCTCGCCGAGAGCGGCAAGCAGGGCCTCCAGCGGCTCGAGGTGCTCCTCGTCGACTATTACCTGGACCTGGAGTCTGGCGCGCCGCAAAGCGGCCTCTCCGCCAGCGGATTCAACACGCTTGCCGCTGCCCTTCGCGACGGCGCGTTTCCGGCGCTAATTTACTTGGCAGCCGGGTCCCTGGATGGGGGGGAGCTTGTGCAGCTGAACAGTGCTTGCGATACGCGATCAATCCGTCGAGATTTTGTGATTGAGGAGGTGGATTGATTGGTGTACTTTAGAAACTACCTTTCACAATATTCAATATATACTTTTCCTCCCTTTACTTTTATTACGGCTTCTCTCCCTCTTCTGTGGTCTTAGGAGTTAGAGGTGCTTCGGTGTGGGGTGTGTGGCGAGGAGGGAGAGGAGACGGGGTGGGAATACCTGTGCAAATGGGAGGGAGATTGGGAGGACTCGTGGGTGCGGCACGACGAGATGGGCACCACAGAGGTGAGGAGGGACATGGAAAGGGCCAGGCGGCTGCGACGCGTCGCGGCCACCTTTAGGGAGTGGCTTAGAGGCGGAGGCGCGACGCAGGGAGAGAAGCGCCGGCCTCGGGAAAAAGAAAGCCGCGGGCGCCCTGGCCACGTGTGACGGAGCCAGGAAAGACGGGTGGGAAGTAGTACTAGAGGCTTTCCTTGGGTACAGCACAGCGGCGAAGGAGGTGTGCATGGGCGAGGTCCCAACCTCGCCGAACACACTTTCAGAGGCGGACTGGCAGTGGCGCACACTCTATCTCGGGAGTAAGGACAAGACGGCAACGGGAAAGGAGGATGGCAAGAAGGTACAGGGGACGCCCGGGCTGGAAGTGAGTAAGGCGTGGGAGGAGGAGATACCCGAGGATAACAAGGTGACCCGGGAGGACACGAGGCGGAGACTAGCGTAGGGGAGGAGGAGGCGGCGGGAGGAGACGGTGCGGGCGTGGCACCGCGACGCATCAACAAGCGCCAGCGGATCAAGGATCAGCACGGCGAGCGCGAGATTGAATTCGCCGACGTGGATGATCATAACGTGGTGACAAAGACCGTCATGGGAGCGCGTGTGCGGCAGCAGGCGGGGGTGCCACACGGAGCGCACCACGAGAGGATTATGCGGAGAGAGGCGGGGAGAGAGACCCCGGGCGCCGCCACAAGGAGCGAACTCAGGGGCGGCCTCGTCTGTAAGGCCGCGAGGGACGCGGCGAGGAGGGCGGCACTAAAGCGGGACCCGCTGTGTCCGATCGTGCGGAAAGCCGCGCAGCAATGGACCGAGGAAGATGAGAACCCGCCTAGAGCGACGATGGCGCACTTGCTTAGCGGCGCTGCCTGGGGAATAGGGAGCAGGCCAGATGGTTCCTCAGGGTAGCGCGAGCGCAGACGGGGACGGCGATCAGCAAAGTAGCCCAGGCGGCACCCGACTCCAAGGAGACGCTGAAGACGCTGAGGATAGCGCATGTCGCTGCGCTGAAGGGCTCACGCTATAGGGTGCTGGATGAGGGGACGGGTACGATGCACTGGCCCCAGCCGTCGGGGGGGTGTTGCCGGCGCTGGTAGATGATCTCTCGGAGAAGAGCCGGAGGACAACCTGATCCTGCCTCCGGGGGCGAGGGCGACCGTCGTCGGGCTCGTCTCGCAGCCGCGCTGGAACGGGTCCACCTGCAAGGTGGTCTCCTTTGACCGCGAGCGGCGGCGCTACACCGTCCAGATGAAGGACGAGTCGACGCACCTCGCCCTCAAGCTCGAGAGCCTCCGGCTCTGACACAGATTCTAGCCGCGGTCGCGCACCTGACAGAACTCTCGTATCTCCTAGATAAAGCCGTTTCTTCGCGACGAGATCGCGTTTAAAGCCTATCGGCTTTATCTTACATTATATGATATACATCTTGATTCTTGATCTTGACGCATGACGCATGTCGGACTTCGGCGCGCGTCTGCCTCTCCCTATCTCTCTTCGCAGTCCCTCGCCGATTCTCGCTGCGTCGCTGCGGTTTTAACAATTCTTTTTGAGCTTAGCCTTCGATGTTATAAAACAAACGCAAGGCGGACATGGCATATCGCTCTCGGGCCCACAGACATCCCGCACACCCGCCGCCCCCGCGCGCGCCCCACCTCGGCCGGGAGAAAGGGGAGTGACAGTTTGGGATGAACAGCCCGAGTATGTTGAGTCCTGGCTCAACAACGCAGGGAACAAGAGGGGGTGGTCCGGCTCACAAGTCCGGCTCACGCGCCTCGAGCTTACCATCTACCGCACTGAACACTTTCGCCCCCTCGCTCCCAACCCATCCACCCCGCCCCGGGCCGCGCCGCGCGATCTCGGGCGATCTCGCGCTATCTCGGGCGATCTCGGGGCCGCGCCGCGCTATCTCGGGCGATCTCGGAGCGTCGCTCGCGCGGCGTCACACCTGCTCAAAAAGGAAGGGCCTGGTTGGAGCCACGGGGCTCACGAGGACGTGCTCGCTCGGTTCTCGCCGCCTCGCCCTGCGCCACTTGGGCCGGTGAGGCGGCGTCCCGCGCGGCGCGTCCCTCGCCCCGTCACGCCGACCCCTGCGCGCACCGCTCATCTTCAGCCCTCTTGGGGTTACTCTTGCGCTCACGCAGGGGAACCCGGCGGTACTCCCTTCCCCCCACCTCCGACGGGTTAGGTCGGTTCTGCGCCCCTTGGCGCCTGTGCATGTCCCGCGTGCCCGCCGAAAAGAAAGAAAGAAAACAGACACGCCAAACGAGGGATGGGACGAGGACAGGGTCCCCACCTGCACGAGCAGGATTTTGGAAGAACGATCAGGGGGACAGGTGGGGCTCTCCTGCTCCTGACAAGGGACACGACAGGCTCGCAGCGCGGTGCCCGCCTGCCAGGGCTCATGCGCGGCCAAATTCTTTTTCCCTCCTTCGCGCTTTGCGGGCCGCGCCTCTCCTTCTCAACCCGACTCCACGATGTCGACGAGCAGCCTCTACGAGCTCCTCGGCGTCCAGGCCGACGCCGACGCCGCCGCCATCAAGCGGGCGCGCATCGCCGCGGCCCGCTCCACTTCCCCTAATCTCTCTCGCCGCACTGATTGCGCCGCCGACTCCCGCCAACTGCAGGCGTACCTCAAGGCCGCGCGCGACACGCACCCCGACAAGAATGGCGGGGACGAGGCGGCGACCGAGCGCTTCCAGCAGGTCGGCCGCGCGTACGCCGTCCTCTCCGACGCCGAGAAGCGCAAGCTGTATGACGAGACGGGGATGGTCGACGACGGTGCCGCCACTCCCACGCCACTCTCTGCCGTCCAGCAACCGCTCGCCGCCACCACTGCCATCGCCCGCCACACCGCCGCAACCACGACGCGCATCGCTTCCGCCACCGAGCCACCGCCGCCGCCGCCGCCGCCTCACCACCGCCGCCACCCGCCTCCGCCTTCCCGGTGGCCGCAGGCAGCGGCGGCGGCGGCGACGCCTCCTACTGGCGCGAGGCGTTCGAGCGGGTGAGCCTCGAGAAGCTGGACGCGCTGGCGGCGAGCTACCGCCACACCGAGGAGGAGGCCGCCGACCTCCGCGCCCACTACATCGCCGCCAAGGGAGACATGGGCAAGGTGATCACACGCCACTAGACACGTCTGAGACGCGTCCACGACACGTCGCGTCTCAATGACGCCGTCTCACTGGCGCATCCCCACCGACACGTCCTCGACACGTCCTTGACACGGCATTGACGCGCGCTCCCAGTGGCACGTCTCCAGCGACACGTCCATGACACGTCCGTGACACGTCCTCGACACGTCCTCGACGCGTCCTCGCAAGGTGATGGACGCGATGATGTTCTCGACCGCCGACGACGAGCCGCGCTTTCGCGAGACGCTGCGCGGGCCGGCCGAGGCGGGCGAGGGGCCGGCCTCGGGACACGTCCGGGACACGTCTACCACGCGTCCTCAGGCGGGGGCTGGTCGAGGCGGGCGAGCTGCGGATGTACCGCCAGTTTGAGGGCGAGAAGGACAGCAAGCGGCTCCAGCGCGAGCGGCGCGCGGCGAAGGAGGCGGCGGAGGCCGAGGCGAGATCGAGCCGGGATCGAGCCGGGATCGAGCCGAGATCGAGCCGAGATCGAGCCGAGATCGAGCCGAGATCGAGCGAGATCGAGCCGAGGTTTGCGCGCCACCAAGGAGGCTGCTTCGGCCTCGGCGGCAGAGCTCTGCCTCTCGCTTCGTGAAACTTCCCCGAGCCTTCCCCGAGCCTTCCCCGAGCCTTCCCCGAGCCTTCCCCGAGCCTCCGCTCCCCCCCCCTTCCCCCCAGGCGGCGGCGGCAGAGCTCGGCCTGAGCGGCGGCGGCGACGACGCGCTCAAGAGTGCGCTGATGGCGCGTGGCGCGGCGAGGCAGAGCGAGTTTGGCTCGATGCTGCAGTCGCTGGAGGAGCGGTATGCGGGAGGCGGCAAGGCGGGCAAGGCGGGCGGGCGTAGATGCGATACACGCGTTGCAGCCGGCACGTCCTTGCGCCCTGTGGAGGGCCGTCCTCATTCCACGCCACGGGACAACAGAGCGGTGGACCACGGACGCGGGGGATGCGGCTGCGGCCACGGGAGCGCCACCGGAAGTTCGATTCGGAAGCGCCGCGGCGGTGTGTTCGCTCTGCCCTCAGCGGCACTCTGCCCTCAGCAGCACACACTGTCAGCGGCACTCTCCCTTCGGCAGCACGCACTGCCTTCTGGCGGTGCGGTGGCCCCGGGTCTGCAGCGTCAAACGCGCCGCCCCGACGCCGCTGCAGGCCGCGGCGCGGTGCGCCCTCACCGCTCCCTCTCTGTCTCCGACAGGCGCCAAAGGGCGGCAAGAGCGGCAAACAGCGGGGTGGCTCCGCCTTGCCCGAGGACCCGCTGAGCGACGAAGCCTTCGCCGCGGCGCAGCAGCGAGTGCAAAAGCGCGGCAGGGCGGGACGCTAGTCGCTCTAGGAATGCCGCGCCACGGCGCACAGCAGACTGGCCGGGCCGTGGCGGGTTGACTTGTACCTGTGTTGAGCGTCGAGGCGCGTTCGTATGGCCGCTCACCCCTTATACCGTCGGCCACCGCGCACGGCACCGCGCGCGCCGCAGCCCGCACGCCGCAGCCGCACCGTGGTCCGTGCGACCGTGTCCCCCTCCCCGCTCCCCGGCACACCACCACGGCTCCCGCGCGTTGTTTGGTGATGGCATATCTTTGAACGTAATACCCCGCGACGACAAAACCTAGTAAACCCTACATGTAAGCTGTTTTCCAGTCATGGCCATCCCCTAGGGCGCGAGCGAGATGGGGAGAAACGGAGTGTGATGAAAGAGCGAGATCATCCCCCCGAGAGAACAGAGATATGAGCCGGGGAGCGCCCGGCGTCTAGGCAAGGAGTGTCGCCTACGAGATCTGGCCGCAGTCGGCGATCACCACCGGCTTGGCCGTCTTGCCCGACTGCGAGCCGACCGCCTCGATCGCCTTGACCACCTCCATGCCCTTGGTGACGGAGCCAAAGACGACGTGCTTGCCGTCGAGCCAGTCCGTCTTGACGGTGCAGAGGAAGAACTGGGAGCCGTTGGTGCCCGGGCCGGCGTTGGCCATCGAGAGGATGCCCGGGCCGGTGTGCTTGAGCTGGAAGTTCTCGTCGGCAAACTTGGCGCCGTAGATGGACTTGCCGCCGGTGCCGTTGCCCGCCGTGAAGTCGCCGCCCTGGCACATGAAGTTGGTGATGACGCGGTGGAAGGCAGAGCCCTTGTAGCCAAAGCCCTTCTCGCCCGTGCACAGCGCGCGGAAGTTCTCCGCCGTCTGCGGGGCGGCGGCGAAGGGAGCGGTGGTGGTGAGTGGCGGCGGCGGGCAGGAGGCGCGAGAGCAGCGGCGGCGAGGGCGCCAGCGAGTGCGGCGGTGATGGCAGCGGCGGTCACGGCCACGGAGAGGCGGCGAGGGCGGCGGCGGGTGAGGCCCCTCGCACCTTTGGGACGATGTCGTCGCGGAGCGTCATCTCGATGCGGCCGGCCGGCGCGCCACCGATGGTCATATCCTGCGGTGAGCGCGATCGAGGGTGAGCTTCTCGCGTGCGGGGGCGGAGGCCCTCGAGCGAGCAGAAGCGGGCGCACGAAATAGACGACTGCCGGCATGGGGAAAGGGGCGGCTCGAGACGTGCGAGCGTCACAAGAAAAACAGGCCCGAGTTGTTCCTGCTGTTGAGGGCCCCGGCCGCGGCGCGGTGCGGCGGCGTCACAAATCCGACCACAGAGCACCGGGACGAGGTCGGGCGATCCGAGGCCCAACTAGGCGTATGCATTGCCTATCCAGGGCTATCACGTGCACGAACAGGACAACAACATCAACAACAAGGTATTGCTAAAAATCTCTCTCTCAACAGGCGCCTGCGGCGCCGTGGTCAGGAGCTGCTGTTCACGCGGGTCCACACTTCATAGTGGACAGTAACCGTCGCCAGACGCCACTCGCTCTAGGTCTAGCGTCTAGTAGGTGAAACGTCTGAAGAAGGAAGGCCCAAATTCGCGAGAGAGAGAGATTTTTAGAAGCCAACAAGAAATGTGTCAGAGAGAGTGATTTGCGCTCGGCAGCTTGTCGACTACCAGCCGGAGCCGGAGTCGGAACCGTAGCCGAGATGGTCTTCGAGGGTGTCGAATATGTCATTCGCCTCGCTAGTCGCTAGGCTAGTGGAGCCGGTGCCGCACGAGTCGCGGTCGGAGGAGGAGTCGTCGGAGGAGCGGTGGGACGCCTCGCGCTTGTCGCGCCTGATGCGCTCTGCGAGGGGGCCGGGGTCGTGGTCGTCGTGCTCGAGCGTCGGGTAGGTAGCGCGCCTTGCGACCTTGTCGGCCGAGCTGCCATCCCAGTAGAAGGTGTACCAGTCGCCGCGTGGATAGAACCAAGCGTTGACCAACCTGTACCGTCCGAGTGCGGCCGCCTGAGCGGCCTGAGCGGCCGCCTGAGCAGCCGCCTTTGCAGCAGCCTCCTCGGCCGCTGCAGCGGCGATAGCCGCTGCTTTGGCCTTGGCGCGCTTCTTGTCGTTTTGCCTTCTTCTTCAAATTCGCACGAACGTGGAACGACGGGTATGTAGACCGGCGTTTGGAGAACACGGGCACTGACTAGACCCGCCAGCCAGGAAGGAAGGACTGGGAGTGTGAATGAAAGGAGGGACACGCGCGAGAGAGGAGATTCTCTTGACGTGCCAGTGCGCGCCAGTCCCGTGCCCAGTGTTGTGCGAGGGAGTTTTGTTGTAAAATTCTCTTGACACGCGTGGTTGGTTCGGACCTGGTTCGGACGCGTGCTTGGGCTCAACCAGGTTTGCCTCTCGCACCCCGTCTGTTTTCCTTTCCTTTTCGTTCTCTACAGCACCCTCTCTTTTCCTCTCTATTTTGCCGGGAAAACTGCGTGGAAATCGTCAAATTTTTGGCTCTGAGCCGAGTCTGAGCACTGAGGCTGGTTTGGGCCCAAAATCAGCCAAATTTTAGGCCAAATCGGCAAAATGCCGGGAATTTCGCGGAGAACCCGTGTATACCTGGTCCTGGAAATTACCCTGCGACCGCCTGGGTATTTTGTCGATTTCCTCAATTTTGCCTCAGATTTTGCCCCAGACCAGCTCTCAGACTCAGGGAAACTCGCGAGTTTCCAGAATGGAGCACCAAACACCCTCTGTTTTCCCTGGAAATTTCCGGAAACGCAAAGTGCTGCGGGGACCCTCTGTTTTCCTTTTTTTTTGAGAGCGCCTTCGTTGTTTGTTTTCCGGAAAACCTGGTTGAGAGAGAGATTTTTAGCAATACCAAACAAGAGAGAGACGGGTCCTTCAGCCACCAAAGCGGGATCACCCGAGAGCAGCTGAGCCTGCCTCTGGCCTCGCCTCCCTCTCCTTCAGGCATTCGTGGCATCCTATGGGTCGTCCAGAGTATCGACCTCTGGCTTGTCAGCCAGTCACTTGATGACACCATGAAGTACAGCGATCGCCATCTCGCTGGCCTCTTCGCAGGCCCCCGGCCGGCGCGTCGAACTCATCGGCGGACGGCGCGGGCTCTCTCGGCTACGGGACCGGCCCCAGCTTCGGCTGAGGGCTAACAAGCTGCCGAGCCCAAATCACTGTGAGAGTCGTGATTTCTTGTTCTTAGGTATATCTTGTTGGTCTTTAAAAATCTCTCTCTCTCTCCAAACAACTCTAGAGTCTAGTTGAGCCCAAGACGCGTCCAACACAACGTACCCGGGTGGGGTACGGGCAGCTTCTGCGGCATGACCTACCGAGGGGAGGAAGCGACAAAAACTCTCACTCAATTAACACACAACAGTGGGTCCCCGCCCCCACCCCATCCCGTGGCTGGTGGGAGCAGCTCACAAGACACACAGCCAGCTGGCTGCCACACACCCTGAGTTGGCGTACACACAACAGTGGGGACCCCGCCCCCACCCCATCCCGTGGCTGGCACCTCGGCCACTGGCCCCACAGCGCGCATCGCTTCTCGCAATCCTTCCTTCGTCATCATGTCTTGCCCCGTCGTCTTTTTCGTGCGCCCTCGCACCCCACACAGCCAGCACGCCGTCCCTCCGCACGGCCTGCGGACGGCGCAACCCGCCTGCAGCAGCCGCCAGCTCCCCCTCCGCGAGCCTCGCCTCGCGACACACAAATGTCGCCGTGTGGTGTCCGCATCGGCACTCTGCCCGCCCTCGCAGGATATGACCATCGGTGGCGCGCCGGCCGGCCGCATCGAGATGACGCTCCGCGCCGACGTCGTCCCAAAGGTGCGAGGGGCCTCACCTCCACCCACCGCCGTTCTCTCCGCCTCCCTCACCGCCTCTCACCCCCGCTGCCCTCGCCGCTCCCTTCGCCGCCGCCCCGCAGACGGCGGAGAACTTCCGCGCGCTCTGCACGGGCGAGAAGGGCATGGGGAAGAGCGGCAAGCCGCTCCACTTCAAGGGCTCTGCCTTCCACCGCGTCATCACCAACTTCATGTGCCAGGGCGGCGACTTCACGGCGGGCAACGGCACCGGCGGCGAGTCCATCTACGGCGCCAAGTTTGCCGACGAGAACTTCCAGCTCAAGCACACCGGCCCGGGCATCCTCTCGATGGCCAACGCCGGCCCGGGCACCAACGGCTCCCAGTTCTTCCTCTGCACCGTCAAGACGGACTGGCTCGACGGCAAGCACGTCGTCTTTGGCTCCGTCACCAAGGGCATGGAGGTGGTCAAGGCGATCGAGGCGGTCGGCTCGCAGTCGGGCCAGACGGCCAAGAAGGTGGTGATCGCCGACTGCGGCCAGATCTCGTAGACGCGCTTCGGCCCCGCAGCGGGAAGGAGAGGTTTGAGTCGGAGCGCAGAGGGGCGCGGGCGGCCTTTTCTAGGCGCGCCCTCGGGTTGGGGGCGCAGGGCCAAGGTACTTTGCCCACTTATATCTTATTCTCTTCAGAGGAGATGTTGTTTGCTCTTCCTAAACTTTACAGCTAATACTAAACAACCGTCGAGCTATAAACATAAAACTGACAAATAATAAAACTGATAGTGATACCTCTATGGACTATGCTCTATTAAAGGAGAAAGTATCGGTCGCGTCCCCGCCCCAGCGGCGCAAAGAGGCAGCTAGCCAGCTAGGTAGGCAGGTAGGAAGGTGAAGAACAGTCAGGCTCGGACTGGACACCAACGCGGTATGGGTGTGGACGCGAGACAGATGATGACGACACGCGTGAGCGACACAGTCACACAGAGACAGACACACACAAGCTCACAAGACACGCAGCCTCGCGCATGCTTGAAGAATTCTACGAATACAAGCCCCTCTCACAGCAGACTGGCACGCGCACGGACTAGCACCACAAAAGGCACAGCAGACAACGGCCCCTTATGGGCCGTTGAAGAGGCCGTCATACTCCTCCGGCCTCGCCCCCCCTTCCCAACCCTCCCCTGGCTCAGGCTCCTCATCCTCGCGGCGCGCAGTGCGCACCCCGCCCCGCGAAGACGAGCCCTTCCGCCGGCGTGCCTCCCGGGACTGCCGCCCGTGGCCGCCGCCCTTCCCCCCCTCCGCCGCCCGCGCCGCCTTCTTTCTCCGCCGCCCGCGCGGCCGCCTTCGCCTCCTCCGCCGCTAACAGCGCCTCCCTCCGCGTGACCCCTATGGGCCCCTTGCGCATCCAGGAGAGGTCGCGCGAGCGACCTATCCAGGGGTTACTCGAATACGGCGCAACGTAGCCGCTGCGCAGCTCGAAGAAAGAAGAATTCTAGCAATACAAGCCCCTCTCACAGCAGACTGGCACGAACTAGCACCACAAAAGGCACAGCAGACAACGGCCCCTTATGGGCCGTCGAAGAGGCCGTCATACTCCTCCGGCCTCGCCCCCCCTTCCCAACCCTCCCCTGGCTCAGGCTCCTCATCCTCGCGGCGCGCAGTGCACCCCGCCCCGCGAAGACGAACCCTTCCGCCGGCGTGCCTCGCGGGACTGCCGCCCGCTGCCGCCGCCCTTCCCCCCCTCCGCTGCCCGCGCCGCCTTCTCCGCCGCCCGCGCGGCCGCCTTCGCCTCCTCCGCCGCTAACAGCGCCTCCCTCCGCGTGACCCCTATGGGCCCCTTGCGCATCCAGGAGAGGTCGCGCGAGCGACCTATCCAGGGGTGATTCGCAGACGGCGCATGCCCCTTCCGCAGCATCGAGTAGTCGCCGAAGCCACCCCCCAAGAAGCCTTCCAGGCAAGCATCGCAGACCCACTCGCCTAGCTGAGAGATCTCAGAACTCTCGCCGCGCCAGATCTCCTTCTCCGCCGCCTCCATCTCCTCTCTCGACCAGCCCCCCAGCTCCGACCAGCCCTCACGCAACGCCCGGCGCCACAGCCACGGCTCCACGCCAAACTCGTCGTAAAAGCTCCCAAAGCACTGCTGACACTCGAGGCCTGGGCCTCGAGCGTCCGCCGCGGAGATGGGGTTGTCCGTGCTCGCTCCAGCCCACTCCTCGAGCGTCGCCGCCACGAGCGCCCCGTAGACGGCGTCGACCGCCGCCTCCGCCAACGCCTCAGCAGCCGCCTCGCCCGCCTCAGAACCCGTGGCCTCATCTGAAAGAATGAAAGGGTGGGGCGCGCCAGCAGCGCGTCCGAGACCGGCGTCTCGGGCGGGGTAATGCCGGCGGGCCCCCAATATGGGGCACGTCCAGGTCCATTCGGCGAGCGAGAGCGGCCGCCCTCCTCCCCCTCCGCCGGCGCCGCGCCGCCGGTGGAAACCTCCTCCACTGGGTTGGGCCGCTCAGCAGCCAAACCCGCCGCGGTGTCGGGCCCCTTCTCGAGCCCTCCCCCGCGACCCCTGGCGCCACGGCCGCGCCGCCCTCGGCGGCGCCGCGGCGCCTTCCGCCCGCCCTCGACCTCCTCCTCCCCCCCCGCGGCAGCGATCGTCCCATCGCCACTCTCCGGCAGCGCGGGCTCCAAGGGGTCCAAACTGGATCCCTCGGTCCCACCTCCGGACCCACCTTCTGCGGCCTGCGCGTCGCAGGCACCGCCGTCCGCCTCTTGGGGGCGCGCGCCGCCGCGGCCCTCGCCGCCAGCCGCTGCCCCGCCAGCAGCCGCCTGATCGCCAGCCGCCACCCCAGCTGGGGTGTCGCCCAGCGACAGGCCGCTGAGGGATGCCAAGACCGCAGCTGCGTCCCCCCAGCCCCGCCGGCCGAGAAGAGCCCGGCGGAGCTTCTCCGCCTGGCGGTCGTGGATGTCGAGCGAGCCGATGCCCTTCTGCTTCTCAGCGACCTCCTCGAGGAGGTCGCCAGCGTCGCCAACGCCCAGCTCCGCGAGCCGCCCCTCATACCTGCGGTAGAGGTTGTCGGCGACGCGCGCGCGCTTGAACAGAGCCGCGAGCGTCTCTCCCAGGTCGATGGCGGGCGAGGCCGCCATCGAAGGCCTGGTGCCCGGCCGCGTGGCCCCCGGGCTGCGGGTGGGTGCTCGCTGCGGCGGCCGCCGAGAGGGCAGAGAGCGGCGGCAGGCCGCCGACGGCGTGTGTGACACACACACACACACACCGACGGCGTGAAGAAAAGAATTTTTAAACAAAGAAGAAGAAAGCAGAAATAAGCCAGACAGCGCGGGTGAACGTTTGTTTCAGTCTTTTGCATGCTCGGCACCTGGCTCGCGGCGTCGGCCTTTGCGCTGCAGCCTGCCGTCTGGACACGTCCGGCGTCTCTGCGGACACGACACCGGTGCCAGCTCATCGCGCAAGACAACAACTGGTACCCTGCCGTCGACGAGGCGAGCAGTAGATGATCCTGTCCTCTCCCGTTTTTTGACACCAGGAATGATTTTGTGTCTCGCCTACCGGCAGGCGAGCGGCGAAACGTACTACTATAACGCCGACACCGGCGAGGCGCAGTGGCAGGTTCCTCCTTCTGCGTACAGTAGTTCGCTCGTCTGGCGCGTGCTGCCCCACGCCGGTATCCGCTACGAGTACGCGGGATGCACGCTCGCGATGCCGCTCTGTGCTGGGGAGGAGCAGACGCTGGGCGCGCACATAGCCACCTCAGAGACACACAACCTCCATGCGTTTGCGGGACACATTTCCGAGGACACCTCTCGGAGACATTTTGAGGCGCGCGCCCGAGACTCTTTGACACCCCTTTGAGATATGGCGATGCCTGTGCATTGACCCCGTGACGCGTCCACGCAGGGCGGTCCGACATGGCCGACCCGTCGCCGTACGTGTCGCGGCTGCAGTGCGTCGTCCACGTGGAGGGCGGCGCCGCGACGCTCCTCTCCATTGGCAAGCGCGCCGCCCCTAGATGCGAAGGTAGTCTCCCCCCATCCCCAGGGCGTCCAGGGCTCGCACCTCAACCTCTCACAGACCAGCGCACAGCGCCATGCGATGGACCGTCTTCTCGATAACAAGGCTGCGAAGCACGTGCCGTTCCCCCACTCCTCTGCCGCTACGCGTGTTGTGTGTGGAGACGCTCACCTTACCTTGCCTCCCACCTCGCAGGCCTCCGACCCTGTGGCGCGCCCACGAGTCCGCTCCGTGGATGGTGCTGCGGAAGGCGAGGCCGCTCGGAGACGACATCGGGTGCCGAGATTCGCCGAGATCTCGCCGAGATCCGGCTGTGGGGCGGCGGAGACGTGGCGGAGACGTGGCGGAGGTGTGGCGCGTGTGGCGGAGAGATCGTCGAGAGTGAGCGAAGCGTCGAGAAGTAGTCGAGGCCGTTCCGTAGCCGGTCAAGGGCACCGGTGCTCCTCTAGTCCCATCGCCTTCCACGTGACCCCCTCTCCACAGGTTCGACGGCACGCACGCGCTGCAGCATGGCGAGCAGATCAGCTTGGACATCCGCGAGCCAGAGGCGGCCGTGTTCACGGTCACATGCGAGGAGGCGGGCGCCGGCGCGTCCGTGCCGCAGGAGGACGGCTACATGCATGGGTACGGCGGTCCGCAGCAGCAGCAGCAGCAGCAGCAGCAGCAGCAGCAACAGCAGCAACAGTAGCAACAGCAGCAGCCTTGGCCACATCAAGGCGCAGGTGGTGAGTACTATTATTGATCGCCTCCGCGCCCTTGTCGTGTCAGAGAGAGATTTTTAGAAGCCAACAAGAAATGTGGCACACTCAGTGATTTGGGCTCGGCAGCTTGTAATCCAACTCTGTGAATACGTTTTCCACGTATATCGTATTCCAAATGACCTCCCAGAGGCCTGTATTCCACCCGTATTCCACCCGCATTCCACGTATTCCATGGAATACGCCGTATTCCAAGCTCCAAAAATGGACGTATTCCGTATAAAATTTTCTTCGCTCCGCGAATTCACAGAGTAGGCTTGTAATAGGGGGTCCACAGCGCCCCAAAATCCACCAGTGTGGGATTCGCGCAATCGCTTGACTCTGTAGAAAAGCTCGCATGTACTCCTGCGAGCGCTGTGATCGCCGCAGACTGGCTCCGACTTGACGGCGGCATGGAGACGTGATGCCTCCATGCCGCCGTCAAGTCAAAATCGACATGCGAGTCGATCTTTGGCCCGCCAGAGGTACATGCGGCGTTTCGGGCGACAACAGCGCTGTGACCGCGAAGTGGCGGTGGACATGATCCCACGGTGCCGACGCGGCGCCGGAGTGGCCGGCGCTGCTCGCCGCGACCACGGCGGCGACTCCGATGCTTCGGGCCGACCCGTCCTACCCGACGGTGGCACTCTTCCACGTCTCGCTCACACACGCTGAGAAAAAATCGGAAACGGCGTGCAGCAGAGTCACCGACGAGCTGGTCCGCGTGCCTCCTCGTGTCCCGTACCGTTCTCACACATCCATAAACTCACTTTGGCCTCACTGAAGCGATGCCTGAATCCTGAATCCTCAGATTTTAGATTAGGACGCTGTGTGGGCCCCCTACGTTGTAAGAGCGCCGGAGTCGGAACTGTAGCCGAGATGGTCGTCGAGGATGTCGAATATGTCATTCGCCTCGCTAGTAGAGCCGGAGCCGCTTGAGTCTTGGTCGGAGGAGGAGTCGTCGGAGGAGCGGTCGGACCGTTATCGGCCGCGCTGCCGTCCCAGTACAAGGTGTACCAGTCGCCGCGAGAGGATAGAACCAAGCGTTGACCAACCTGTACCGTCCGAGAGCGGCCGCCTGAGCGGCCTGAGCAGCCGCCTGAGCGAGCCCTAGTGCGGACGGTTTTTTTGCGGTATCTTGATGTATCTCCTATGCAATATCTGACCGTATCTCCCCGTATCTCCTTGCATCTCATCGCATCTCCCCGTATCTCCCCGTATCTGCCCGTATCTGCCCGTATCCGCCCTTATCTCGTATCTCCCGGTATCTCCCGGTATCTCCCGGTATCTCCCGGTATCTCCCGGTATCCCGCCATATCCCGCCATATCCCGCCGCGGATACCGCGAAAAAAACCGTCCACACCGCGGCTCTTCTCGTCAGTGTGCTGCGCAGATGTAACAATTCTTTTCTGGATTGGTGACCTGTGTTTTATAGTGCCAGTGCGCGTCAGTGTCGTGCGAGGGCGTTTGGTTGTAAAATTATTTTGTCACGGCGTGTTGAACGGGCAAATAGCTTTTGCGCAACACGGCTTGCGCGCTGCGCGCACCTCGCGCGCGGCCGCAACGGGCGCCCTTGGGATTCGAAAATTCTTTAGGCTTGTATTTGAAGGATTCTTTTTACTTCGCGTGTGGGGTGTGTGTTTGTGCGGGGCGGCGCAGGGCGGGGGCGCGCAGGGCAGAAACTCAACGGTCATCGGCTCGTCGAGGTTGGAGAAGGGGAAGGGGGGGTTGGGCGGTCGGCGAGGGGGTAGTTAGTCGCAGGGCGTATGGGGTCAGTCGTTCACCTTCCTTCCTGCCTCGCAAGGGCGGGGCTGTCCCGGGAAGCCGCGGGCAGCGAGCGTGACGCCGCCACCTTTACCTCCCATACGCGTTGAGACTATTCCTCCCTCGGGCCCCTCAATCTCCTCATCTCTTTCCTAGGCGGGGCGCTGCGGTTTGTGCGCGCGGCGGCGCGGCGCGGAAGAAATAAAACCTCGAGACCTCGATGGCCTTGGCAATGGCGGACTCGTGGGTATGGTGCACGGGGGCTGAGGCTGTTGAGGCTGTCGTGGCAAATATGCGCGAACACGCTGCTGATGTTGAGCTTCAGCGGGACGGCTGCCTCACGCTGCGCAACAACATGCGTGCAGGCAGGTATGCGTGCAGGCAGGCGATGGTGGATGCGGGCGGGCTTGCGGCTGTGGTGGCGGCGATGGTCGGTCACCCCGCAGATCTTTTGCTGCAGCGGGCTGGCTGCGACGTGCTGTGGAACATGGCTGCCGGCAGCGACGCGCGCAAGCAGGCGGTGGTGGACGCGCGCGGGCTTGCAGCTGTGGTGGCGGCGATGGGCAGGCACGCTGCTGATGTGGAGCTGCAGCGGTATGGCTGCCTCACGATGAACATTTTGGCTTCGGGCAGCGACGCGCGCAGGCAGGCGGTGGTGGACGCGGGCGGGCTTGCAGCTGTGGTGGCGGCGATGGGCAGGCACGCTGCAGATGTGCAGCTGCAGTGGGCTGGCTGCGGCGCGCTGCAGAACATGGCTTTCGGCAGCGACGCGTGCAAGCAGGCGGTGGTGGACGCGGGCGGGGCTGCGGCTGTGGTGGCGGCCATGGGCAGGCACGCTGCAGATGTGGAGCTGCAGCGGAATGGCTGCGGCGCGCTGCTGAACATGGCTGGCGGCAGCGACGCGCGCAAACAGGCGGTTTTGGACGCGGGCGGGCTTGCAGCTGTGGTGGCGGCGATGGTCGGGCACGCTGCAGATGTGGAGCTGCAGCGGGCTGGCTGCGGCGCGCTGCGCAATATGGTTTTCGGCAGCGACGCGTGCATCCAGGCCGTGGTGGACGCGGGCGGGGCTGCGGCTGTGGTGGCGGCGATGGGCAGGCACGCTGCAGATGTGCAGCTGCAGTGGGCTGGCTGCGGCGCGCTGCGCAACATGGCTGTCGGCAGCGGCGCGCGCAAGCAGGCGGTTTTGGACGCGGGCGGGCTTGCAGCTGTGGTGGCGGCGATGGGCAGGCACGCTGCAGATGTGCAGCTGCAGTGGGCTGGCTGCGGCGCGCTGCTGAACATGGCTGGCGGCGACGCGTGCAAGCAGGCGGTGGTGGACGCGGGCGGGGCTGCGGCTGTGGTGGCGGCGATGGACGGGCACGATGCGGACGTAGAGCTGCAAAGGTTGGGCTGCGACGCGCTGCGCAACATGGCCATCGGCAGCGACGCGTGCAAGCAGGCCGTCGTGGATGCGGGCGGACTTGCGGCTGTAGTGGCGGCGATGGGCAGGCACGCTGCAGATGTGCAGCTGCAGTGGGCTGGCTGCGGCGCGCTGCTGAACATGGCTGGCGGCAGCGACGCGCGCAGGCAGGCGGTGGTGGACGCGCGCGGGGCTGCGGCTGTGGTGGCGGCGATGGGCAGGCACGATGCGGACGCAGAGCTGCAAAGGTTGGGCTGCGGCGCGCAGCGGAACATGGCTTTGGGCAGCGACGCGTGCAAGCAGGCGGTGGTGGACGCGGGCGGGCTTGCAGCTGTGGTGGCGGCGATGGGCAGGCACGCTGCTGATGTGGAGCTGCAGCGGTATGGCTGCGGCGCGCTGCAGAACATGGCTGTCGGCAGCGACGCGTGCAAGCTAGCCATTCTTGGCGCGGGTGGCCTTGCCGCCCTCGTTGCAGCTGGCACCGCCCACCCTACCTGCCACGCATCCGTCTCTTTGACTGTTCGCCGCTTGCTCGGCGACCTCGGCGCCTTCGCCCCCGCCGATCCAGCGCCGCCACCGATACCGCCACCAGTAGCTGAGCTCGCCGAGGCTGAGCGGGCTCGCCAGCGTGCCGAGCAGCGGGCACAGCAGGAGCAGGAGCAGCGACAGGAGGCAGAACGGCGTGCGCAGGCCTCCCACCAGCGCGAGCAGGAGCTCCAGCAGCAGCTGACGATCGTGGCGACGTCCAACGAGCTCGACGAGGGCGCCTTCCTCCGGCGCTTCGTCGCCTTCCGTCAGTACGTCGAGATGTTGCTGGAGTACTTGCCATCAAAGACGGCGCGCAGCAAACCGTGGAGACTGAAGGTGCGGCGCAACCAGCTTTGCCGCGACGTCATCGAGTACTTCTCGCCCACGAACGCCAGACAGAAGCTCTTCCAGCGCACCGAGGTGACATTCATCGACGCGCACGGCGGCGAGGAGGAGGGGGAGGACCTCGGCGGTCTGACTGTCGAGCTCTACTCTTGCTTCTTCCGCGAGGTGCTGCTCGCCGGCTCCGGCCTCTTCGAGGGCGCCGGCGACGATGCGTCGACGAGCATCGGGCTGCTGCCCTCGCCCACCGCCGACCTGCAGTCGATGAACAACATCGGCCGCATCATGTGCCGGTGCGTGCTCGACGACCAGCCCCTCGGCCGCGGGCTCGGTCGTTTCGTCTTCGAGTTTCTGGCAGACACGCACGAGTGGCGCGTCTTCAAGGATGTGCACTCCGCGCTAGCCGCGCTCTCCGACTTCGACCCCGAGCTCTCGCAGCGGTGGGCGCAGCTGCTCGTGCAGCCGACCGCCGGCTTGACGCTCGACTTCTTCGACGAGGACGCGGCGGCGGAGGAGGTGCCGCCGGAGAGCGCGGCGATGGAGCGGGCGGTGCTGGCCGGCTGCCGCCACAAGCTGCTCGTCAGCCGGGAGGCGAGCCTCCGCGCGCTGCGCGACGGTTTCACGGAGGTCGTGGACCTCCGGGAGCAGCTCGGCGCGCTCAGCGCCTCCGAGCTGCTACTCATGCTGCGCGGAAACACCGAGCTGAGCTGCGAGGAGCTGCTCGCGTGCTTCGCGTGGCCGGACACGTCGGACAGTGCCGCGGCGAAGGCGGGCTTCGCGGCCGCCGGCTCCGACGCGCCGCGCTACTTGCGCGAGATCATCCTCGACGAGTCACCCGAGACGGGGCTGGGCAGTCTCGGGCGGATGCGGCTGCTCGAGTGGAGCACGGCGCTCACGGCGCTGCCCTGCGGCGGCCTCAAGGACCCGATCACCCTCAAGCTCTACGAGGGCGCCGACGTGCACGACTTGCCCAACGTCCACACCTGCACACACGAGGTGCACTTGCCGCCGTATGCGACCCGTCAACAACTGCAGGCGAAGCTGCTGCAGGCAGTAGAGCATCGGCACGACGGCTTTCTGATCGAGTAATCTGCTGCGCTTTTCCAAGTGCTTTTCGCACTGCACTCAGCTCGCCAGTTGTACTTCGCGGAGGTGCAGTCGATTTCACGGTGAGCTTTGCGTCTGCAAGTGCATGGACCATGTTTGTCTTTGTAGTTCCTAGTACTCAGTCCGCTGAGTCTTGTGTGTACAGTCGCCACAGTACGTTCTTATTTTGTTTGTGAAGGTTTACATGCTCACCTACAGTGATGTGTACGTAATACCAAATCCTAATACCGTTCCCTCCCTCTGGGGGGGCGCGGGGGCCCCCGGAGGCACCGTGCGCCGCGCAGCACAGTGCGGAAACGGGGAGCTCCGGCAGAGTACTAGTCTCTACTAGCACCAACTTCCCGAATGAGTATGGTTGAGTAGAGGGCAGATTCGGAGAGATCTCGAGGAGTACATACAGATAGACCCTCCAACCATCAGAAAACTCCGACCTGATTGGTCGTACTGACCGCCGACAGATCACTCCAGACAGCAGACAGGGGCCGACGTCTGCACGCGGCCGGCCGGGCGAGAGGCTTGACACGATCCGACCCTGCGAGACCCTGACGCTGCTGCTCTAGCTATCAGACATGCACTGCTGACTGCTGCCACAATGTGCGACCGGTGCTGGCCCACTTGGCGGCCTTCCCGGTCAGTGGTGAGGCGCAGTTCAGAGCTGTCGATGGCGCGATGCCGCACTGGTCCCACATTGGTAACACGAGACCACCACGTTTGCCGGAGGGTCCAAGAGAGAGGCACTGGCGCTGTCCTGAGAAGGTGCATGGTCCCTCTTGACTGCCCATGCGCGCGAGGCTGTGTAGGCATAGCCTCAAGAGTGCCAGCAGCCAATCCGAGGCGACGCGCATTGCGCCAGAAGCGTGCACGCAGCTGGAAGGACACCTTCCTACTGGCCGTACGATCAGGTCGTCACTGAATGCTTGATACTAAGGCCGCGAGCTATGCAGGTGATCAGCGCCGACAGGCTGTCGCAAGGCGTGATAGCATGGCCGCAAGTACGCCGAATTCCAATGAAAACAAGTGAAAATGCGCAAAAAAGAAAATTCCAAAAAATCGGCGCCTGCGGCGGGCCATGGGACCCCATCTCCCCCCCGCTTGGATACCCTCTAGGGCCCCCGCGCCCCCCCAGAGTTCCCTCCCCTGTGCGGCTTTACTTACGTTATAACCTTCGCTTGGACCTTCATAATAACCTTTCCCGTATCCGGCTCTGCATGCATTTGGACCGCCGAATGACGATAGCGATAACTGGAAACGAACCTCCCCGGCAGTGACGTGCGTTTCTCCCCGCGCCCTGCAAAGATTTGCGGTTTTCAGTCGTTCCAAGTATGCGGGCGTGGGCGGCCACGCCTCGATCTTCTTAGGCAGCAGCTGATCCTCCTCGTCACCGTGGCCCAACTCGCCATCATCTCCATCGCCCCAGCTCCAGATGGCTCCGTCGGCGGTGAGGGCGAGGCTGTGGTCGCATCCCGCCCACACGGCAACGACGCGCCGGCCAGCAAAGGCCTCGATCTTCTTGGGCAGCAGCTGCTCCTCCTCTTTTAAATTGTCAGAACAGATTGTCAGAACAGGCGAACTTGGACTCGAAGTTGAAAGTTGCAGTTTGTGTCAGAACGGGCGAAGGCGGACGAGGCTGCGGCTGCGGCGGCCCGCGAGGCAGCGGCGACGGCGGCAGAGGAGGAGTACAAGGCTTTGGCGGAGGCGCGGGCGGCGGAGGAGCGGCGAGCGGCGGAGGCGGCTGCGGAGCGGGAGCCGGGCGAGGGGAGCGCGGGGCGGGAGGCGGAGGCGAGGGCGGAGGTGGGGGCGGCGGATGAGAGCGCGGCTGTGGCGGCACTTGCGACGAAGGGTACGGAGGGCGACGACGACGGCATCAAGTACGTCGTGGCGGTGGCCGCCGCCGCAGCGGTGGCTTACCTCTCCACTCCTGGCGTCGAGCCGCCAGGCGCGCTGATGGCGGGCGCGGGCCAGAGCGGGCTGAGGGAGGCGGCGGCGGCGGTGCGGGCGGAGATGCGGGGGGCGCTGTCTTCCGCGGGCAGTGCGAGCCGGGCTGCGAGGCTGGAGACGAGCCGATCGGTGGCGGAGGCGGCGGCCCGTGCGGCGGCCGCAGGCAAGGAGGCGAGCAAGACGGCCGCGGAGACGGCGGCTGCGGTTGCACAGGGGACGGGCCAGGCGGCGGCCGAGGCGAAGCGGGCGGCCGCAGAGGCGAGCAAGGAGACGGGGCGGGCGGCGGCGGCGGCGGCGGCCAAGGCGGCAGCGGAGACGAGCGCCGCGGCCGAGGGCGCCGGCAAGGCGGCGGTTTCTGCGAGCAAGGTGCCTCGCGTTGCGCGGGCTTGCGCTAGAGTTCGAGCGCACGCGTATGGCGCTGCTTGCCTGCGCTCTCCCATAGGCGGCGGCCGCCGCGAGCGAGGGGGCGAGCAAGAGGGCGGCCAAGGCGGCGAGGGCGGCGGCGGAGGGGACGCGCGAGGCCGCAGCCGACGCCGGGCGCGCGGGCGGCAAGAAGGCGGTCGAGGCCAAGCGAGAGGCGGCTCTCGAGCGCCGCTTCGGGCGGCTCTAGTGCACGGCGGCGCGATGCGGAGCGGAGGAGTGCACCCAGAGAGGAGGCGCGACGGCGAGCGGAGCACGAGCGTTAGCGTGTGGCCGGGCCCGCATTGGTCAAGAGAGCGACCTCTCCGCTCTCGCGGCGACACGCGAGAAAGCACACAGAAAGGCCGGCGAAGCCAGAGTGCAGAGAGCGCGCTTACATATGTGCATGTGGTTTCGCGAGTGTCGCACGTTTGTTTTCAACGACCATGCACATGTACATGTATCTCGTAACTAACACAGCACGCTCTAATACCGGTAGGTGGTCGGCTTGTACGGGCCAGACTTCTTGACGCCGATGTAGTCGGCCTGCTCGGTGCTCAGCTCGGTGAGGTGGGCGCCGAGCTGGCCGAGGTGGAGGCGGGCGACCTTCTCGTCGAGCTCCTTGGGGAGGAGGTAGACCTGGTTCTGGTACTTTGACTTGGCCTTGTCCTTGCCCGCCTCGACGTACGCCTTGCGCAGCTCGAGCTGCGCGAGCGTCTGGTTGGTGAACGAGTTGGACATGACGAAGGACGGGTGGCCCGTCGCGCAGCCGAGGTTGAGGAGGCGGCCCTCGGCGAGGACGATGACGCCGTGGCCGTCGGGGAAGGTGTACTTGTCGCACTGCGGCTTGATGTTCATCCGCGTCGTCGCCTTCTCCAGCTGCTCCATCTGGATCTCGTTGTCAAAGTGGCCGATGTTGCCGACGATGGCGTTGTTCTTCATCTTCTTCATGTGCTCGAGGGTGATGATGTCCTTGTTGCCGGTGGTGGTGATGAAGACGTCCGCCTCCGAGATCAGGTCCTCCATCGTCACCACCTGGTACCCCTCCATGCACGCCTGCAGCGCGCAGATCGGGTCGATCTCCGTCACGTACGTGATCGCGTTCTGCGCGCGCATCGACGCGGCCGAGCCCTTGCCGACGTCGCCAAAGCCGCAGATGACGACCTTCTTGCCCGAGAGCATGACGTCGGTCGCGCGCATGATGCCGTCGGGCAGCGAGTGCCGGCAGCCGTACACGTTGTCGAACTTGGACTTGGTGACGCAGTCGTTGACGTTGATGGCCGGGAAGAGCAGCTCGCCCACGTCCGCCATCGCGATGAGGCGGTGGACGCCGGTGGTGGTCTCCTCGGAGACGCCGACCATGCGCTGGACCATGCGCGTGAAGCGGGTCGGGTCCTTGGCGATCGAGTTCTTGATCGTCGCGAGCACGCACTTGAACTCGGCGTTGTCGGTCGAGGCCGGGTCGGGCAGCGACTTGTCCTTGGCAAACTGCTCCTCGAACTTCTTGCCCTCGTGGAGGAGGAGGGTGGCGTCGCCGCCGTGGTCGACGATCTGGTCCATGCCCTCGCCGTCCGGCCAGGTGAGCGCCTTGTCCGTGCACCACCAGTACTCCTCCAGCGTCTCGCCCTTCCACGCAAAGATGTTGGCGGTGCCCGCGCGCACGCACGCCGACGCCGCGTGGTCCTGGGTCGAGAAGATGTTGCACGAGCACCAGCGGACGTCCGCGCCGAGCGCCTCGAGCGTCTCGGCGAGCACGGCGGTCTGGATGGTCATGTGGAGCGAGCCCATCACGCGCACGCCTGGGGGAGGCCCGGGCGGAGGCCGGGGTGAGGCGCGGGCGCGCGGGGAGGGCGCCGGCTCGAGGGGCGGAGGAGCGGGGCGGAGGAGGAGGGAGGCGGAGCGGAGGGAGGAGGGAGGAGGGAGGCGCGCGCGCACCGGCGAGGGGCTGCGCCGGGCCGAACTCCTTGCGCGCCGCCATCAGGCCGGGCATCTCGTGCTCGGCAATGTCGAGCTCCTTGCGGCCGAAGTCGGCGAGCGACATGTCGGCGACCTTGAAGTCGCCCGAGGCCTCAACGTTCTTCTGCTTGCTCGCAAACGTCCCGTCAAAGTCGCGAGCGAGCTTCTCCCTCTGAAAGTACCTGAGGGCACCGTTAGTGCTGGATGACGACCAACGCCATGCGCTTCAGCCGCCGGTCTACGTCGTCAATCTCTTGGGCGAACTCACAGGTCAGCGACGTCCACGTTGTCACTCTCCATGATCCAGTCACCGCCGTCCTTGGGGTTCCCAGTGAGGTCAGTCGAACCCGCAAAGTTGGTCTGTGTGACTTCCTCGATTGCAGACAGCGCCGCCATCCCGTCTTCGTGGCTGAGCAGGCTGCAGGCAAAGAGGTCGACGCGGCCGCCCTCGCACACGGCGTCGCCAAGCGCCATCATCACCCGCGTGACGCCGTGCGTTCGATCGTCCAAGTCCTCTGGGGAGTCGAGGATAACCTTGTTGCTAATCTTCCAGCCCATTCCTTCCACCTCGTCATCGACGGGTGGCCCATGGTTGGCGAGCGCGATGGACGTAAACGCATTGCCCTTGCCGAGACTGCGGGAGGCGGCCTTGATGAGGCCGATAATGCTGCCGGCTGTCGCCGTGTCAAAATTGTACTCCAAAGCGAGCACCGTCGGCTTCAGGCAGTCAACAAAGTCATCCTTGTCCGGCGTATCGCTGCTGAACACGACGAGGCGGTCGAATGACGAAGCCTTTGACGATGGCACTGACGACGGCGGGGGCGCCACTGTTGCGGTGTCGTACGAAAAACTCGGGGCTCTTGCCGTGGTACTTGTACTTGCCGTTGGGTTCGCCTTTGGTGCAGCCTTTGGTGCAGCCCGTGGCGCAGCCTTTGGCGATGCCTTGGCGATCTTTGGCGATGCCTTTGGCGATGCCTTTGGCGATGCCTTTGGCGGACCTCTTGACTTTGGTTTGTAGCTTCCTCTCGCTGAAGCCGCCTTCGGCTGGGCCGAGCAGCAGGAGCTCGACGAACCCATTTTGTCGTCCCTGGCTCGCCGATTCTCGCCGCCGTGTATCTAGAGAGGAAGGGACGGATGATCGGTCCACAGGCATCCCCCCACCTCGCCCCACCCCCACACGATTCTTTCTCAAACCAACCTTCCTGCAGGTGGTGGACGTGCAGCTGCGGATGACGACGCAGGCGCGATCGGCCTGGAGGAGGGGTGGCGCGTAATCCCTGCAGCCCCGCCCGACCCTCCCCGGCACGCCCCCCGCAGGCACTCGGCCTCTGCGTCTTCAACCTGATCGGCACTCTCCTCCTCGTCGTCGCAAACGCGTGGCAGATCTCCTTCGGCCTCCCCCCGCTCGGCGTCGCGTACCTCGTCGTCGCGAGGTACTACCGCGCCTCGTCGCGCGAGCTGCAGCGGATCGACTCCGTCTCAAAGTCGCCCATCTACGCCGCCTTCTCCGAGGCGCTGCAGGGCGCGACCTCCATCGTCGCCTTTGGCGCGACCCGCCGCTTCGGGCTCGAGGCGCGGCAGCGGCTCGACGCAAACATCAAGGTTGGCTTCGCGCGACGGCGGCGGCGAACCGGTGGCTCTCGGTGCGGCTTGAGGCCATCGGCAACGCCATCATCGCTGGCGTGGCCGCCCTCGCCGTCGGGCTGCACGCGGCGGCGCACGCGTCGGGTGGCGGCGGCGCAGCCATGGCGGCGGGGCTGGCGGGGCTCTCCCTCTCGTACGCCGTCTCGCTGACACTTCCGAGACACTTCCGAGACACTTCCGAGACATGTCAGGCTCTCCCTCTCGTATGGGCCCTACCGCGAGGAGGGAGAGGGAGGCGAGGGGGAGGGGGAGGGGGAGGGAGGGGAGTGTGAGGGGTATGGGGGCGAGGGAATGGAGGGAGAGAGGAAGAGCAAGGGCGAGAGGGGGCAGGGGACTGGTCGATGGCATACTAGGGGGGGCAGGGTAGTGGTCGGCGATCGCCGCATACCGTCCTATGGCGGCGAGTATCGCTACGCCAGGGAGGACAAGGACGTCGACGTGCGGCTGCTGCTGTTCGAGTCGTTCGGTGGGTTTGGGAAGGGGGGGTCGGCGAGAACCTCTGGGGGGCGGCGAACGTGCTGCAGAACAAGCTGACGCGGGCGCAGTACCTCTCGATGAGGTGACTTGGACCACCAAGAGCTGGCTGGGGCTGCAGAAGCAGCGCATCTCAGTCGTTCTTCACACGGCCATCGCAGAGCAGATTGTGAATGAGCTTGCCAGCGGCGAGGGCGGTCGAGTGCACGGAGCTAAGTGCCTCGCCGTCCTCGCGGGAGTCGCTTCGGACGGCGACGAAATCGACGGCGGGAAGGGGCGGGGCTGCATGGCGGCGGCGGACGCGCGCACATTTGTCGTGCTTGCGCATTGGCACTCGACGTCCTCCTCGGCGACCTGCGTGCGCGCGGGAACGGCAGGGGTCATTTCGCGCGCACCGGGCGGCGCCGTGCTCGCAGCAGCCGGGATCGCGGCAGAGTATAGTGGAGAGCTCTACCCGCGCACCTGCCCAGCAATGAGCTCGACGCCGCTCCTGGCAGGCGAGGCAGGGATCTCGGCGACGTTGGAGAGCGGGCGCACGATGTCGTGGGCGACGCCCGTCCGCAGCCACGTCGTGGTGACGACGATGGCGAGGAGCATCACGGTGGAGAGGAGCGTCCCGGCGCTGCTTGGGCTCGCTCGAGTTTCCGGTCTGGGCACGGCACGGCATGGGTTTTTTCTTGTATCAGCGTTGGAGGTGGGCCTCCAAGAATTCTTTTCGTCTGTGCGAGATAAGCCGGCCTCACTACACGAGGCATGCAGACGGAGAAGCTCCTCACCGCGGAGAAGGCGACGCCGCAGCCGCATTGGCCGATGCGATGCATCGCGGCAGCAGCGCTCGTCGGCGTCGGCGGGACGCTCCTCGCCGGCACCGGCTCGCTGCCGCCATTCCACCCGCGTCACACCGGGAACTGCCCGGGCAGCGCGGCGGCTTACGAGCTGTCGCATGACTTTTTCGGCGGCGGCGGCTCCTTCTTCGACGAGGCGCAGTGGCAGTACTTCACGCTGCCCGACCCGACCGGCGGACCGACGAGTTACCTCTCGCACGCCGACGCGCTCGAGAGCGGTCTCCTTGAGGAGGGCGACGGGTGGGCGGTGCTGCGGGGCGGGACGCGCGACGCGAGCGACGCGAGCAATCCGCTGCGGCGGAGCGTGCGGATCCACTCGCGCGACGCGTGGGACGGGCGCGAGCAGGGCTTCCTTCTCGAGGTGGGCTACACGCACGTGCCGCACGGCTGCGGCGTCTGGCCCGCGCTGTGGATGTATTGCGACGGCTCGGACCTCGCCGACGCCGCCGACGGGCGGTGCGGACCGTGGCCTCAGAACGGCGAGATCGACCTGCTCGAGTTTGCAAACGAGTTCTTCTCCAAGACCAGGTGCGCGGCGTGTCTAGTGGCTCGGCTCGCCCGCACGTGCGTGCGTCCTAGCCTTCCCTCTGCCGGTCCGCCCATCACGCAGACGTTCGGCCATCGGTAGCGTGGGTCGGCTCGTCCGCGTATAGTTCGCGTAATGGCTTGCCCCCGCTCTCTCCCGCAGCCTCCACTTTGGCGCCGATGCGCAGTGCCGGCTCAACGCGACGGCGGTGCAGGAGTGCGGACCCTTCCTCGACAAGAATGGGATGGGCTTTGACTGCGCCACAGAGTACTTCCCCGCCGCCACCGACTCCCTCTTCCCACATCCGTGGGCCGGGCCGCGCTACGGATGCGCGCCCAATCGGTACGACGCCTGGCCGACCCCCAAAGAGATCAACGCGGCGCCGGGCACATTTGTCTTTGAGTGGTCGAGCAGTTCGATGAAGGTGTGGAACTTTCCTCGCAGCGCGGTGCCCGCCGACCTGGCGGCGGGCAGCCCGGAGCCGTCGACGTGGGACGTCGGCCGCATGTGGTCCTACTACCCGCTGCAGGGCTGCCCCACTGCGAGGGAGCAGCTGAGGCCGCTCAACCTGGTGATCAACATCGCGTATTGCGGCGACTGGGCGGGCGGTGACTGGGAGCGGCAGTTCGACGACGGGTGGGTCGGGCGCGGCTTCCTCTTTAACTGGATGCAGCAGCTGCTCGGCGAGAGCTGCGCCTCGAAGTGGGGCGACTTCGGCGGCGAGCGCAGCGGCGGTGTCGGCAAGCTGACTCAGTCGGGGGCACGGCAGGCATGCAACGCCTTCATCAACGCGCGGGAGAGCGACGCGGGCGTCGCCGAGGAGGCGTACTTCAACTTCACCCGCTTGCGAGTCTACACTGCGCGCGGCGCGGCGCGACGGTAGCGCAGGCGACGCCCCGGGGAGCGGGGGGCGGGAGGTGTACCGTACTGTCGAGTGTCGTCAACGCGTCTTGTCGTGAGGCGAGCCTCATGAACTTGGTGCCCCGACACTCTACGAAACCGGGCGTGCATGACCATGGTGGGAGGAGGTGTCCGTGCGGAGAGAGCTGACCTTTTTTGCAGATACGCAACGCATTCGCACGACAAAAAACGGACAGCCGCGGCCTTCGCCGTTCGGGGTGTTCGGACATCTCCCGGAGCGCTGGCCGCCAGGTGTGGCAGCGTCCGTGCGTCGTCACTCAGCACACGTAAGGTCCCGGCCCTGGGCGCGCCCTTGCATCGCATGCCGCGCATCTAGTGCCCCAGCCTCGGACCACGGCGACGCCTCACTCCGAAATCAGCTGAGCATCGCGCCGACGCACGAAAACGCGAGCCCCAAGGTATTGCGCCCAGCGGACGCATCCCCAGACGCAAAGTCCTCATCGTCCGAGTCTGGCCCCTCCCGGCCAAACTCGCCCCCTGCCATGATTCCTGCCACCGGCCGCTGCGCCGGCGCGCCTTCGGCGGTGTCGCCGGCCGCCACGCTCTGCAGCAGCGACGCGAAGGCGCCCGCGTCCACGTTGCGCCTTCCGTGGTGGCCGTCCGCGCCTGCGGGAGGGGAGAGAGGGCGGCATCGGAGGCGGCGGCAAGGGAGGAGGGAGCGACGGTGGAGGCGGCGGAGGAGGCGGGCAGGGGGGGGGGGGGCAGCCGGCGGGCTGCGGGGCGGCGGGGGCTGCAGGGGGGGGGGGGGGTCCCAATGCAGGGGAGGGGGATCAAATCCCACCCCGGCCGTTGCACCCAAAAACAATAGCGCACCCCGGCCCCCGCGGCGGCCCGGCGGCGGCGGCCAAATGCGTTACCGGGGCCCCCTTGAGGTTTTGCCCCAAATTCCCCCCCCTAACAACCAGGGGGGCGGGCCTTCCCCCCGGAGTCCGGGGGAAGCTCCTTTTCCGGACGTCCCCGACGAGTCCCCAAACCCCCCAAAAGGGGGTTACCCCCTACCT